>NC_142769.1:46176768-46409268 GCF_988280905.1 Pimephales promelas | reverse complement strand
TTATCTATCTACACACACACACAAAACTGGCCTTGATTCGGTTGTTCTGAAGGTATGTAAAAAAAAATTGTTTACACTTCTGGTCTTCGGGGTCAATATGACCCCATATTGAAATGAATGGGAAATGTGGGGGAAAAAAAAATAAAAAAAATAATAATAACATATATATATATATATATATATATATATATATATATTATGGCATAAATATGAAACTTTTTACACAGAAATGAAGGCCTAGTACTGGAGCATAAATGCAACATATCATAAAAAAATAATATTTCATATGCAAGCTAATGGTGCTAATGGTAATAGTTGAGGAATTGTGTGGTATATGGATACAAAAGTACTTTATATCTCCAAAAACACAACATTAATAGAGAATAGATGAGAAGTAAACAAAAAAAAAATGATATATTACTTGTATGATTAAAAATGTATATTTTTTGTACAATTACTCAATTAATTGTTGGGCTCGTATAGACCCCGAAGCCCAGAAGTGTAAACAGGAAACTAAGACCAGTGCTTTATAGCTGATTCAACTTTGTTTCATAATCAACTAGCGATTAATCGCATCCAAAATAAAAGTTTGTGTTTACACAATATATGTGGGTGCACTGTGTATAATTAATCGCGATTAATCATTTGACAGCCCTATAATCAACGTTTTTTTTTTTTTGCAACATCGACACTGTTATTGAACTGAATCGAATCAACACTGCTGCTTATATCATAATTGAACACATTTCATTATTGATCTGAACTGAATCAACACCGAACTGACTTTAGCTGAAAAATCGTCTTTTTAGAGCCGAAATCTGTTAGCATGATTGATAACTATTTTTCTTTTTATCCCAGTAATCCCTGGTATTGTATAAAGCGCTATAAAGTTGACTTGACATATACGGTAAAAAACTGTAAATGGTTCAACATTACATTATATGTAAAATACGGTTAAAATAGTTTTTTTTGTTGTAATTTATAAATAACTGTGATTTACAGTGAAAAACAGTAGGACATTTGCTTGTCATCACGTTTATATTTTATATAAATCATTTTGCTTCTTCACATAATTTGTTAAATTTTCCGCTTTTTAATTAATTTTCCCATTATGTATACGGTTAGAATTAGAAGATGGCTGTGTCTCATGTGACCTTATTATTTGTACAAGCTGTGACTATACAAATCACAACATGTAAATAGGGAAATGTTGCCGTTATTTTTTCCCTTATTGGGAGTAGTATGCTAGCTGTAGCCATTTACCTCCAGTCTTTGTGCTAAGCTAGGCTAGTAGTGGGTGCGTCAGACAGAGTTACAGCACACACGGAGATGAGAAGGGTATGTATGGACTTAAATCCCAGCTAAAGTCCCAAAAAAGTCGGCATGTTCCTTTAAAGAAAGTCTAGTTTTTGCCTAAAAAGCTGATATTGGTAGATTAAGAAGATTGAAATCTCTTAATAAAATATACAGTTAAATATTGGGAAATATACAGTCATAAATATGCCATTCTGTTGTATCTAAAATATTGTTGTGTTTGAGGAAAAGTGGTATATAAATTATTAAATGTAACAAATTATTGAATGAATTTTTGACGACCCTGTTTTTTTTTAATTAATTTTTTTATTAATAAATTAAAAAAAATTAATTAATACATTTAATTAATTTTAACAGGTTACTTTTTTCACAGCATATAGAAAGAACGGCCTGTCCGAAGTCTCACCTTAACCATGTGACTTCCATCATAAAAAACCACCAGCAACCGCCCATCGCAGGCAGATGTGACTACAGGAACATCCAAAGACTCCTTCTCCATGTACAGCACCTTCCCAGAATCCACCTCTCTCACCTGCAGGCAGTGGCCCATCTGTAGCACAAGCACACTGTCGTCCAGACAGAGGGTGAGCGAGTCGGCGGCCCAGTCGACCGCAGGTCCATGAGCCCTCGGTAAGTGCCGAACGGGCCTCGTTTGCTCATCTAGACGCCATAGATTCAGCAGTCCATCAGAGGAGCAGGAAACCATGTGACGCCGACCATGAGCCAGGGCTGTCACAACACTCATGTGACCTAGTTCGACATGGGTCGGGGTGTTAAGGACAGTTCACTCAGCCATTATGTGATAAAGAATCTTATTTTAGATTTTATGTTTTGGTCATAAACCACAGCAGGTTATAGAGCTGTTCATGGGTAATTCGCCATGGGTGTGGTTCCCCTCTGGAGTTTCCAATGGGTTTTCACAGTGACAGCCTTAGATTTCTTTAATTAAAAATGACATCTGTGGTTCAAATTACGTCAACAGACTTGTTGTCATGGCTTTAAAGTCCAGGGGTTTTGATGTCAGAAGACTTTATTATTAGAGATATAAAGCCTAGTTTGGTTTGCAAAGAGACTGTAGCTTCTGGGTTTGTCCTCGCTTATATTCATGATCTACCAAGGTGTGGCTAATACATTCTGCAACAGTTGTTTCCACACAGTCACACCTCAAATTTGGCACAACAGCTGTGAGCTTAATTCCACGTGACACATCATTCATTTGTCAAACCGCATAAACTCACTTCCTTTTTCTGCATGCAGAGAATAAAAATCATATTAGAAATCAATGTATTTAAGAATCGCAAGAAGTAAATTAAGGAAAATAAAAATTATTCTAGCTAATGCAAAAATCTCTGGAGTTATCTGAGATGAGATTTGTAGAGGGTTTCACCCCTCTTAACAAAGACGATACCATAGAGCATGTCTACACTATTATAGTATTTATTAATATTTTGAATTGGCTTTAATTGTTACATTTTTAGTATTTTATGTTTTAGTAATTTTGCTATTTTTTACATTTCTATTTAGCTTTAATTTATTTTTATTTCAGTTTTAGTATCAGTAAGTTTAGAACTTCAACTTGTGTCAGTAAGTTGGCAAGGATACCTATTTTTTTAATCTACGTTATTCTATTTAGTTTTAGTCTATGCTAGTTTATTCTATGCCAAAACTATTTCCCAGTTTTTGTTTACAGTACCAGAATGTTTGAGTGCTTGTCAACTGACCTCTAATTCATTGGACAACTACTGTAGTCTGTATTTGGCAACTTTTTAACTTGCATTTTAAAAACATACAGTGAACTAAATATATAAATAACTGTGTATAATTTATGTCTCTACAAGTAATGTTAACCACAGACCTTAATTTACTCAAAAAAAAACAAAAAAAAAACAACCCAAACCAGCGTTCCGAAACCCCCTAGGAAATACCCAAGGAAACCCACGACTCCAAGATTTTGCCAGAACAGATTAAATCAAAAACCCTGCCTGAATGGTGATGTTGGGAAACTGAGGCCTTCAGAAGTTGTGAAGAAATTGAATATGGGTACCTGAAAGGAGTGTGTGTACGAGCCCCCCTGGAGGAAGCAGGCAGGTGTACGAGGGCACAAGAACAGGCAGAGAAGAGCTCTTGCATTGCGCTAATAGATCATGCAGGAAAGAGTATCGTCTCGGGTCACCTGGAACCATAGACATATACACTAGACGTCACCTTGGGGTTCTAAGCATGCGTCAAAACCGCCGCCATCTTGGAACAGGGGTCTTGTCATAGGAAGTAGTTAGGTAACGCTGCTATCTCTGCCTTTACTTTGAATTGGGTGATGGTGGCGGACTTTTGTGCTGTGTATAATGTTCATACGAATTAAGTCTGACAGTTGGAACGAGCCAAAAAAAAAAAAACGAGATCAAATCGCATTCATGATGATTTATGGTGATTTTACTTCCATTAGACCTTTGTCTACATTGACGCTGATGCATTAAAGCGGAGGGGCTCCCCTGTTCCAAGATGGCGGCTCTATTGACGCATTCGTTCTAAAGAACTGCCGTAAAACATACCTTAAACATACAGATGTTTTCGGTTTTCTTGTGTATAGTGTAAAGTGTATATATATATATATATATATATATATACTGTATATATATATATATATATATATATATATATATATATATAAGATGTATGTTTGTGTGTGTACCTGAAGTAACAGGTTTATCTTGGGATATGATCCGCTCCAAACGGCCCAAGAGTTGAGATGCCAGCTGGCAAGGATCATTCAAGAGCACAGAATAAGAAAGACACAAAACCTGCTCCAACAACTTCACGTCCAGAAGCTCTCTGTAACACACACACATTTTTTTTTTTAAACTTCAGAATATACAATAGACACTTGTTAATCCCCATAATATCCAAAAACTCTTTTTAAAATATAATTAACTATTTATAAATATTTATTTTTAATACTTCTGAGCAAAAGATTTCTATATTCAATATCCACAAGTTTCCGAGGGGCGCTCCTGTAAAAAATAAAGTGGGTGAAACTTCCGGTGAGACGGTGGAAGTAGAATTCCAATGGTATTTTGTGTGTTAGTTAGCGAAGAGGCTAGCTGTTTTTCGGAGAATTATTTTACTATTTAAAGACGCAAATCTTTATGAGAGATGTCATTACGGAGCTCATGGACAACATGTGCTGTTCGCGGTTGTATGTATAACCGGACTAAACTAATTCAGTGGCTTAAACGTGATTGTTTTGAACATAAGCTGAAAACGAAATCAGAGTGATCCTGCCAACGACTGTAGTTTCCATCACCTCCCAAAAGACGACGAATCTTCCTGTGTACATTTGTTTAAATTCTTAATATTCTATAAACTTTTATCAGCATGTGTTTGGCTGTTCGCTACTGATGTTACACCTAAACTCAGGATCAAAGCCTGTGTTGACAGAATACCAAATGTGCCAGTTAATGTATTCAAGCAGCACATTCATTTATAATTTTGAATAAACTCCAAAGCACAATGACTAAGTGTGTATTTTTTATTTTAATTGTTTGTCACCATGCCTTGATGAGTATTGATTATTAATAATGTTATTATAATACTCCCAATCAACTACTGCGGAGGGTAAAGGTACTGTTATTTCATAATTTCGTTGAGGTTGTGTTCCCACATCGTTAGCTAGTTTGGATCGCTATAACTTGAATGACTGTCAACTGTTGAATGAACGAGTGTCAAGCATGTCAAATCGTGCTTTGTTTACTTCCAACCGGAAGTCGCGCCCACTTTTGACGCAAGGCCTCATGGGGCGTAGGAAACTTGTGGATAGAGAGGGCAGACTACATATATATATACAGTATATATATATATATATATATATATATATATATATATATATATAATGTTTCACTTTATGCCAAGGTTTTATGGTGTGTTTAAATTTAAGTTGGGAAGTAATGTTTTCACCATGAGGTGCGTTCAAGACATTTTTCGTCAGAGTGAGATGGAGGTGTACCTTCTCTTAATTAATTACACAAAAATACAATAACTCTTCTTCTAGAAAATAAAGAACAAAGAATGTGCATCAGGCGTGTTTTGCTTTTTTATGTTATTAATTAATTTACAAAGCCACTTAAAACTTTACCATTACATATTATGTTGTTATATTACAACGCTATCCTATTTTGTGCATGCGATTAGCTTATTGCGTTAAATAAAAAAGCCTGACCATTTCATTGCTAAATATCTTTAAGAACTGTGCTATTCTGTCATGTTTCTCACTGACACGCCCCCAATCAACATTGGGGCTCAAAATCCCCAGCATCCTACCGGTGCTGTTCATGTGCGTTCAAACACGATCTTTCCGACATGACTTGAACGCACCAATTGACTGTTTTATCCTATCAAACAGCTATTCCTGCAAAACACACTTGTTTGGTGATCATATCGTCGTACTTATCCGGTATGACGGCAGCTTTAAGGTCCTCCTGGACGTGACAGACGGACAGACCCCACAGTTTATGCATCAGGAACTCGTAGTTAAACAGACATCGCTCGAGTAAGGGAATTATTTGCCCCGAGTGGATGTAATGATACGGCAAACAGTGGAGTTTGCGCAAATTAAATTCATAGCACCTCCTTCCCTTCTCCTTCCGGATCCAAGCTAGCGGCTGAAAAACCTGGCTATTTGGGACGTTTCCGTTAAAGTAATCTGCAAAGTCTGCATGGACAGCTTTGATCGAGTCTTCTGTTGGTGCGTATCGCTGCAAGACGGCGTAACCGAACTCTGCATGAGTCCAGCGCAACACCCATGTGCCGTCACTTTCCACTTCGCTGATGTAATCCTTCAGGTTGTGCAGCAGTCGGGCCACTAACGCATAAGGCACCGGCGAGTATTCGGAAACGGCAAGTGTCTGATGATGCAAAACAGCCGTCTCGCGTGTGACATTATCATCGCGTCCCAAAAGCACTAAAAGTTCCTCCTCGGTCACGCCAGAACAGGACAGTGATACGAGCAAAGCCATACGTCGCACCAAACACGGCCCATTCTCTCGCTCCAAACTAACAAGGATGCTGACGAAAATTTGATTTGGATCCGTAGGGATGTTGAGACTCTCTTTTGGTGTAAATGAACTCCATTGCCTGGTCCCAACATAGGCTAGATTGAGGTAGAGAGGGGATGGACAGGATAGACAGGACTGGAATAAAAGGCTCCACTGGCTTTCAGTTAGTTGCCGAAAATCCGAAGCTAGTCTGGAAGCCAGTCCTGATGCGATCTCATCACGGTGAAGAGCAGGAAGGGACAGGACAGCGACCTTAACCTGGGACTGAAAGAGACGAAGAGAACAGAAATTCGTTTTGATTATCACATTCAGTAAGGATCCGTGAATGTCTAGAGTAGATTCCCCTTGCTTTAATTGACACTCACCCATTTGCATTAAGCTTTCCATTGTTAGAAACCCAGTTTTACTATTGAATGGTCGTGCAACACTCTCTCATTTTGCCCTGAGACGAGAGAAATCTGCCATTTACCCTTTTCACTTCCTCCTACAATGACGCAAAAGTCGTCATTGTACATCATTGTTGGAGGAAGTGTAAGAGGGATTTCTGGTAAGACTACAAGCACTAGATCTCGCCCTTTCAAACCCACCCATTTGGGATCGACCTAATGCGCTAACAGACCAATCACAGATCAGTGCCAGTGCGTATGATTTCAACTTTTTGAAAACATGGACGAAGGTACTGAATACGCAGACAGATGCATTATGGAGGATTGGGATTACACATAGTGACAGCCATCTTTTTTGGAAGCTAAGCTAGCAGGCTCTTGTTCTGTGGAGAAAGCCGAGTAGTATAGGGTGACCATATTTTGATTACCAAAAACCAGGACAATCGGCCCAGCAAACACATGGGCCAACTCAAATGATACTCGAAGTTTACTCAAAGATAACTTATTAATTTCAATAGATTTAAAGTAGGATATGCCTCCTCTGTTATATTGTTTTATGAAAACAGGACATGTCCTGGGAAAACAGGACAGTTGGTCACCCTAGAGTAGTAACTTTAGGGATTACCGTCCTCTTTTTCCCGAACAAGTCCGACCGTCGATGTCCGGTGTTCTGACACTTCATGCTACCCATCGAGATTTGCTACTTACTGGTTATGCGCATGTGCAGACTCAGATTTTTTTTTTTCTTTTTTTACAAAAGGTACATTTTCCTGTTATAATATATAATTTCCCTTTAAAAAATGCTTACTACCATATGAATATTTGTACGGTCAGCCAGCTGAAAAAGAATAACTGAAATTTTCAGTTACTACGAGGAAAGGTGTACTTTGACAAGTCAAAGATGAATATATTTTATGATAATTTTTACTTTTCACACCGTTTTAAAAGTAAAAATAGTCGTCTACAGTATACAGTAGCTACTCATAACTTAGAATTGTATTATAATTGTATTTCATACGACTTTAATCGGCATTCTGTGATCAATTCGCGCTACGGTAGCATTTTTTCGACAAGGCAGCAAAAATCGACAGAACACCGGGATTCAGCTTTTGCGCTCGCCTCTTCAGTGTGAAAAAAACGTTCAGCACCTCGTTAACGCTTTGGTGGACACACGGCCTAACCGACCCCAAACTTTTGAATGGTAGTGTAAGGCTGTGTGTCCACCAAAGCATTTTTAGCCAGCTGAAAATGCTAGACGCTCTGCTGAAGACGCCATGCTTTGGGCGCTTGAGAGCGTTTTGGCAGCGCAGCGTTTTTCCGTTGAGACTTTTCGTTGCTATGATACAGAATATCCACAGCAGTTTGAATGTTGTGACAGTTGGTCGGTGTGGTATTAGTCCCGCCCCTCCTCCACTGTAATTGGACGGCTGGGTAAAAAGTGACAGCAAAGTCCTTTCAGGCAAGTCATGCCACTCGGCCGCCATCTTGGCAACGCCTCCGGGCAGCTATTTCGGACTTAACAAGACCAGGCTCCTATCTAAATGAATGGGAAGAGGCTCAGATCACTGGTCGCCCAGATAGAAAACTGACATTGAATCAACGTGGAAATATGACATCGAAACAACGTTGATCTGACATTGTTTTGCTCATCGAATTAACGTTGAACCAACGTCAGACGCGTCATTCTTTCAAAACTAACGGAAAATCAACTTGAAATCAACGCGTTGTTTCAACGTTATGAAAGCAAACCAATTTTCGATTGTCATTTAGCTTTGAAGAATGCCGCGTCTGACGTTGGTTCAACGTTAATTCGATGAGCAAAATCAACGTTGTTTCAATGTCATGAGAGACGTCGTTTCCACGTTGATTCAATGTCAGTTTGCTGTCTGGGCACCGAGACATAAAAACTGCATGTATAGAAACAGCAGTAAAATATAATAAAAATCGCTGAAAAAGTTTGATGACTTTGCACTAAAATAAGGTTTAAAACTGTGTTTTCCCACAGGTTATACTTTTACTGCGCATGCGCAAGGGTTCTCTCGCTCTCTGTCGCGCGCACGCTGCACAGTTTGAAATGCGCGCTCTTGCTCGCTCGGTCTAGATTCCGGGAGATTTGAACTAATTTGCGGGCATCAGGAGACACCCGGAACTTCTTGGAGACTTGGGATGTCTGATATTTACACAACGGACACATACACTGCATATCTAATATGCCGCCTTTTCAAACAGTAACGTATTTAAATGTTTCCCGGCTTGACCGTTAAAAGCAGACGATTGGCTGTCCAGTGGGAGGGGAGGGGCATTTGCATACAGCCGCCATCTTTGGTGTTATGGGTTTTCCCTATACATTTGTATTAAGGATTGATGAAGTGGCATGTCTCTATATAAATAGTCTGGTGACAGTGATGAGCGCTGCGTTTTATCCAAAGTTGAACATTTTTCAACTCCCAACGACCAGTAAAAACTCAGCGTGAAAAAAGCGCTCAGCGCCTCGGTACGCTCATGGCGCTCCCATTGAAAACAATTGAAAACATACGCCAGGCGCGTGGAAAAACGCTTTGGTGGATGCTTTGGAAGTCCTCTGACCCATCTGCTCACCTGTAGAATCTGAGCACATTTAGACTGTGTGCCGGCAGACAGGACAGTGAAGACGTTCGGCACTAGAACATTACTAAGCCAGGAAAGGTCAGTCTCATGCTCCTCACTCAGATTATCCAGCCCATCCAGCACCAGGGCCAAGGGCCGAGCTTCTGTCACCAGGCCCAACAATGAGCACAGCTGACTGGACAACTCTGACAGTGACTGGGAGGAAAAAAAACATAGACTAGTGATAAGATAGATAGATAAGCAATCTCATAATATCATGTATCCATTACGGTGTAAAAGACCTTATGAATATTTGATTTATCTTTTCTGTACCTCAGATATCTCTGTTTTGAGGCTATAGATGTTGGCTAACTGCAGACACAGGGTCTGGAGGAGCAGACGCACGTTCCTGCTCTCGGATGTCAGACCTACAAAGCAGGTGAGCACTGCCGCATCCCTAAAATTAACACAATAATCCAGATTAAGCAGTTTTGTCCTTTCAAGGGTTAATTCACCCAAAAATGTTTAGTCTGTCATTAATTACTCGCCCTCATGTCGTTCCAAACCAATTAGACAATCAAATGAAGATCTTTTTGATGAAATCTGAGAGCTTTCTGTCCCTCCATTGACGGCTACGCAACTACCACTTGTCTTTGACGCTTCAAAAAGTTCATAAAGGAGATATTAAAACGAATCCATATGAATTGAGCTTTTTAGTCCAAAATACTGGAGAGACTCGATCGCTTTATATGATGAACAGAAGTTTTTATTCACATTTAAACATTAATCAATGGAAGCTCAAACATGTTCGCTTGATGTGCGAGAACCAATGAGGTTCGGTCCCGTGTTGCGCATCACATTTGAGCTTCAGCAAGAACCAATGGGGTTTTTAATCTTGTTACGCAGCACGATTGAGATTCATTGAGGTTTCTTCTTGCACATCAAGCAGGTTCGGTTGAGCTTCTGTTTATATGTTCACTGATTAGGGTTGGGTATCGAGAATCGAGTGGAACCGGGACTAACTTTTAGTTTTTCCCGGAATCGTTCAAAAGTTAAAATTTCGATTCCTAGTTTCGATATTCACAGTCCGCCGAGCGGAAGAAGAAACCGCTGAACAACACCAACGAAGAAGCGTCTACCGGAAGTGTTGGCATAACCACGCGAGTCGAACATGAGTACCTTACGTCGGCGGTCCAAAGTGTGGCTTCACTTTTCTAAAAATAACGAAATCTCGGCAAAATGCAAAATTTGTGACAAAAGGAGTATTTTTACAGAAGGAGTATTTCCTTCAGAAAGGCCGTTGGTTAGCAAGGTTAGCTAAACTTTTTTGACCCTGCCTCTTAAAAGAATCGGAATCGAGAATCGTTAGGAACCGGAATCGAAACAAGGAATCGGAATCGGAATCAGAATCGTTCAAATTCAAACGATACCCAACCCTATCACTGATCAATGTTTATTTGTGAATAAAAGCCTAAATTTAATCTGTTCATTTTATAAAGCGATCGAGTCTCTAAACCGCTCGTTTTACAATCTCTTTATGAACTTTCTGAAGCGTCAAAGTGGTAGTTGCGTAGCTGTCAATGGAGGAACAGAAATCTCTTCGATTTTATTCAAATATCTTGATGAATGATGAACGAAAGTCTTACGGGGTTTGATACGATATGAGTGTGATTATAATGACAGAATTTACCTTTTTGGGTGAACTAACCCTTTAACTAAATCATCATAATAAGATATGGTTACTGAGCATCAAATCATCATATTAGAATGATTTCTGAAGGATCATGTGACACTGAAGACTGGAGTAATGATGCTGAAAATCCAGCTTTGTCATCAAAAAATTATATTACATTTTAAAATATACTGACAAAGAAAACATTTATTTTGAATTGTAATAATATTTTGATTGATTTTAATATTTTTGATTAAATAAATGCAGCATACAATACATTTTTCAAACACTTTAAATTTTTAGTGTATTTTTTAAAACTATTTTAAAGGCTTTAAAATCAGAGTCCCTTTGTTTGCCTACCCAGGTATCCAAGTGGGTATGAGCTGTGCCAGTTTGGCGAGTGTCGTGCTCTTTCCAGACCCCCATTCCCCCAGTAACAGCACAGCATTCTGGGAGGACGATGATGCTTGAAGCACATGCTTCACTTCCATCAGAAAGTCCTGCCTGAACACATAACCCTGTGCTCTAACAAGGAGAAAGAAAGAATATTCATGTTGAAATTCAAACTAAATTGAATCATGTTAGAATCTGTGACTTACAGTGTTTTCCCAAATCTGACATGACGCCGAATCTCTTCTTCAACTCGGAGTCTGGAAACATCTTTCCTCTGCATGTCGAAGGAGCCTTTAGCCTGACTGACCTGCATAAGTCTGAAGCAACACTTTGAGAACAGCTTGACAGACAGTGATAAAGTAAAGTGAGATGACAGGAACAGAGGGACGTCTTGCCTGTTGAGGGATGCAGTGAGCGTGCGCTGGAAGTGTGAGCAGAGCCGTTCCACATAGAACTGATGAGATCTGTTGTGTTTGGCACTCACACCTTTCCTTCCCCAGCTGACGCTTGTCTCGTGGATATTAGTGTGTCGCAGCTTGAAAATAATACAAAAACAAGATGCTTACATTTGTACAATGTTTTATACATTCAGATTTACATACTGTATAAGGCAGAGTAATTATGCGGCACTACAACACATTTACAGACAGTCAGACAGATAGATAGACAGATAGACAGACAGACAGACAGAGACAGACATAAAGATAGACAGACAGATAGATAGATAGACAGACAGATAGACAGAGAGACAGACAGACAGAAAGACAGACAGATAGACAGACAACAGATAGATAGATAGATAGATAGATAGATAGATAGATAGATAGATAGATAGATAGATAGATAGATAGATAGATATAGATAGATATAGATAGATATAGATAGATAGATAGATAGATAGATAGATAGATAGATAGATAGATAGATAGACAGACATATAGACAGACAGATAGATGTACAGCTATATAGAGACAGACAGATAGATAGATAGATAGATAGATAGATAGATAGATAGATAGATAGATAGATAGATAGATAGATAGACAGACAGACAGACGGACGGACGGACGGACGGACGGACGGACGGACGGACGGACGGACGGACGGATAGATAGATAGACAGACAGACAAACAGATAGATAGATAGATAGATAGACAGACAAACAGATAGATAGATGATAGATAACCAGACAGACAGACAGACAGACAGACAGACAGACAGACAGACAGACAGACAGACAGACAGACAGACAGATAGATAGATAGATAGATAGATAGACAGACAGACAAATAGATAGATAGACAGACAGATAGATAGACAGACAGACAGATAGATAGATAGACAGACAGACAGACAGACAAACAGATAGATAGATAGATAGATAGATAGATAGATAGATAGATAGATAGATAGATAGACAGACAGACAGACAGACAGACAGACAGACAGACAGACAGACAGACAGACAGACAGACAAATAGACAGACAGACAGACAGACAAATAGACAGACAGACAGACAGATAGACAGATAGATAGATAGACAGACAGACAGACAGACAGACAAACAGATAGATAGATAGATAGATAGATAGATAGATAGACAGACAGACAAACAGACAGACAGACAAATAGATAGATAGACAGACAGATAGATAGACAGACAGACAGACAAACAGATAGATAGATAGATAGATTTAATCAATATACTGCATACTAGCTGAGGAAAAGTGTTAATAAAAAAACAACAACAACAATCAAACACACATTTGACCAATAGTGTGAGTGTGATAGCTAGACTAGAGACACACCTTGAGGTGGATGTTGCGTATAAAGCGCTGCTGAGCTTGATGTAAGGTTTGGTTGATTTCAGGTCTTCCTTTGTGTAAGTCTATAAACTGTGATGCGTATTCATTTTTCAGGTTGTACAGAAGGTCAGTGATGATCCTCTTGTAACAGTGACTGTACTCCTCTGGTGGCTGTTTCCCTCCAAGACCCTGTTCCACTTCCCAGTCCAACACTGAAACACACGCAACATTTGCTTTCAATTACATCAATTCTCAAGACTGATTCAAGGAAGACGAGTGCAGGCTTCATCTGCATCTGTGATTGACAACTAAACTTCTATGCAACTTCATTATGTCTGGAAAAACACCTGTTCGAAGCAGACGACAGACGGCTTCTTCTCCGATGGCCTCGGGTCCAGACCGCCACAGCACGTTCCACAGTTTCACACAGGAAGAGCGCCATGCTTTCCTTCCCAGCTTCCTGCGATGCCCATCCCGGCTGAGGAAGTCAGGGTGATGTGTGCTATTACAAAATAAAGGGAAAAAGCTTGATTAAAAACAAAAAATAGAACTAGAATTAGAAATCAGAGAGGATTTCAGGAACGGTTTCTCGATGGAAGTATGCGTACGCTAAATAAAGGAACGGAGCCTGGTTGCATTAGTAGTGTGTTGAAATGCATGGTTATGGTAAGGGGTGTGATATTTGAAATGGTTGACCAATCACAACACACTGATCCAGCCGGCCAATCAGAGCACATTGTGCTTTTCAGAAGGAGGGGCTTCATAGAGACAGGCGATGATAAAGGGTCTTATCTAGCAAAATGATCGGTCATTTCAAAATTAAATAAAAAAGTTTAAGTTTTAAAAGCACAAATGGTCGCCTTGCTCTGTTCTGTGATGAGTGTTCATGACTCTCCTGTTCAAACTTATTCATCAAAATGAACAAATCTTTTTTCGAGTCATGACTCAAAGGGTCCGAGACAAGACCCTTATTCATCATCTGGTGTCGTTTAAAGCCCTTCGAAGCTACACTGAAACTCTCATTTGGACCTTGAACCGTTTGGTTCCCATTGAAGTCCATTATATGGAGAAAATCCTGGAATGTTTTCATCAAAAACCTTAATTTCTTTTCAACTGAAGAAAGAAAGACGTGGACATCTTGGATGACATGGGGGTGAGTAAATTATCAGCAAAAGTTTTATTAAAAGTGAACTACTCCTTTAAATATAAAGACCTATTCAAGTAGACCCCAAAAACAAAATAAGTCTTTGCAAAAGGGCATAACGAGGGCTTGGAACCAGAGGGGCGTAAGTGACATTTTGGGCGAATATGAGTTCTGAGATCAAACTGAATTGAATAAAGCAACAAAAGGTGTATCTGACATATTTGAATTTTTTTATTTGAAAATGTTTTAGAACATGTTCATTGTGTTAATATGCCATACATTTTTTTGTTTACTTAAATACTCATTCATGTAAGTATGTCTGTGGTTGCATTGTTTGTGGTTTAAGATTAATAATACAGGTGATTGAAGTGTGCTCAAAATTTTGTTTTGTCTTTCCTGTAAAGCCACTTACGCCCCTCTAGCTCCAAGTCCTCGATAATATGTCCTCCCTAAACATGACAACTGCATCAATACAAGTTGTATTGTGTCTATTATCATCACTATTTTCTGCCATGGGAACCAAACAAAGAGAGTTGTATCTCAATAACGATGGTAGGAATTACTCCATTGTTTTCAGCTTGTTTGGCAAGTAATTCCTGATTTGTAGATATTAGCATATAATCCTCAGGGATTTAAGCTGTTCATGTTCAATGAAAGAAACTGAAAATATATGTTTAAACATGTTTATTTTTACAAGTAATCTATTATACAATAGTTTATATGCAGGATCACGTCACTGAATAACACACTAACCTGACAGGAAGCAAGCGGTACACAGCAGGAATTGTGTTTTTATCCAGCTTATACCATGTCTGCAAGAGACTCGAATCCTGGTCGTAGTCCATCCAGGTCCGGGCCAGCTGTGTCTCGTCTCCATCCGACATGGAACAGCTGGAGATGGAGTTCTCACTCATGACAGCAGAGCTTTGGAAAGCTTCCCTCTCCTCCGACAAAATGAGTTCCTTATCAAGTACAAAACTCCTGCTGTCACCAGTGCCAATACTGGATTGTGAGTCAACAGCCATGTCTGACTGTCTCCTGGACAGCTTCTTCTTGCTTCTCTCTACCAGTTTTAAAATCGCTTCAAAATCTGCTTGGGGAATGGTATTCGGCAGTGACCGTATCTCATGCTTCTGTCCAGTGAACACCTACAAGACAAGCAAAAAATACTTAAAAGTCCTCCTGTGGTGAAAATCAAGCTTTTAGCGTTGTTTATACACTCACCTAAAGGATTATTAGGAACACCTGTTCAATTTCTCATTAATACAATTATCTAATCAACCAATCACATAGCAGTTGCTTCAATGCATTTAGGGGTGTGAACTCCATGTGATCTCCTGAACTCCAAACTGAATGTCAGAATGGGAAAGAAAGGTGATTTAAGCAATTTTGAGCGTGGCATGGTTGTTGGTGCCAGATGGGCCGGTCTGAGTATTTCACAATCTGTTCAGTTACTGGGATTTTCATGCACAACCATTTCTAGGGTTTACAAAGAATGGTGTGAAAAGGAAAAAAAACGAAAATGAAAATGGGCGAAAATGCCTTGATGATGCTAGAGGTCAGAGGAGAATGGGCCGACTGATTCAAGCTGATAGAAGAGCAACTTTGACTGAAATAACCACTCGTTACAACCGAGGTATGAAGCAAAGCATTTGTGACGCCACAACACACACAACCTTGAGGCGGATGGGCTACAACAGCAGAAGACCCCACCGGGTACCACTCATCTCCACTATAATTAGGAATTAGAGGCTACAATTTGCAAGAGCTCACCAAAATTAGACAGTTGAAGACTGGAAAAATGTTGCCTGGTCTGATGAGTCTCGATTTCAGATGGTAGAGTCAGAATTTGGCGTAAACAGAATGAAATGGATCCATCATGCCTTGTTACCACTGTGCAGGCTGGTGGTGGTGGTGTAATGGTGTGGGGGATGTTTTCTTGGCACACTTTAGGCCCCTTAGTGCCAATTGGGCATCGTTTAAATGCCACGGCCTACCTGAGCATTGTTTCTGACCATGTCCATCCCTTTATGGCCACCATGTCCCCATCCTCTGATGGCTACTTCCAGCAGGATAATGCACCATGTCACAAAGCTCAAATCATTTCAAATTGGTTTCTTGAACATGACAATGAGTTGACTGTACTAAAATGGCCCCACAGACACCAGATCTCAACCCAATAGAGCATCTTTGGGATGTGGTGGAACGGGAGCTTCGTGCATCCCACAAATCAAATCTCCATCAACTGCGAGAGGCTATCCTATCAATATCGGCCAACATTTCTAAAGAATGCTTTCGGCACCTTGTTGAATCAATGCCACGTAGAATTAAAGGTAAAGCGGAGGATTTTCTTTTTCCGGGTGGGTAGTCTATACTAATTGGTCCACCTAAGTGTCAATCATTCTGGTGATATGTTTACGTAAGGCCGTCGTACGTGCTCATCCCTATGTAGTTTTCACTTTCAGGTGTATTATGTCGGAGTTGAAAATGGCTGAGGGTCGAAAGAGAAAAAATCTATACGAAGTGTATGATAAGAAGAGAAAGGCCGCAGAATATAGAAACAAGACCAGAGTGATTTTGGGTTAATATCACATGCTGGCGTGCGCTAAAAGCACAGGTTGGGCTTCTCACTGACGCCGCAGTCGCGAAGATTCTACTAGACAGGTAAAGTTTGTCATGCTATTTGGAGAAATCAATTTAAAATCACTAGTAAAAGTTAATGCAAGCTACTTAGCAATGCTAGCCCTGGCACAAGTCATGCACCGCATAGACACGGTAAACATCTCAATTTGTCTAAAGTAGCCTTTTGACCAAATGATAAATGGTATCACGCTGAAATATTCTAAAACCTTGTGTGTTCATGTGTTCATATTCTAAAACCTTGTGTGTTTATTATTACACAAATGCAACAAGCTATTTCTCCATTAGAATAATTAGAATAAAAATAACGTATTATTAACAATGAGACATATTAGGTTAAGGACCAACGTAATAGCACTGCTTATATGTTGCCATGTAACGTAATTGCGATTTGCAAAATAGTTTCCTCAGAACGTATTTCGTGTGATACAGGGTTGCACATATCATGTCTTGAGTCCTCCGTCACTCAATCGATCAGTATAATAAGTAAATAAAACACGGAAGGGCATTTGACATGTTGTCTTTTTTATGAATGTTTTTGAGTTAGTTTATAATTTGCAACATAATTGTGTAAGGCGTAATAGACGTTCCCTCTCGGGAGCAAGAGTGTGTTTGTCCATGTGCATTTTTTTTTTTAAATTGGAGAGGGCGGGTCTTCTCTAAAATTTGGAAAGATCCTCCGCTATACCTTTAAGGCGGTTCTGAAGGCCAAAAGGAGTCAAACACAGTATTAGTATGGTGTTCCTAATAATCCTTTAGGTGAGTGTATGTCTATGTGGCCTTTTTAATATTCTTTAAGACGAACCATGAGCAAATTCATTGGTCAACACCATTGCTGAGTATTTTCTCCTTAAAACTACAGTGAACCAAAAACGCTCTTTGAAATCGCTGGTGTTTCTGACGTCACAAACTACCCTGTAGTTCAACATGTGATCGTCAACAATTGGATCTCTGAGCTGGTGTGAGTGAGTGGAGACGGGGATTATATGCATATTCATAGATCATGAATACTAAATGAGGCAAGGGTGTAGAGTTATATTCAAACTATTTTAAGGCATGAAGGAAAAAACTTTTAAATATGTCATTTTGGTGATCAAAGATGAGTTTTAACGGACAGGGGGACTTTATATACTGATAACAAATACTATTTTTTCCCCCCATGAGACTCTTGGAATGTAAATAAACAACTCATCTTACAAAAAAGTTTGGCCCCTCGGTCTCTTGACAACGCCTAAGTGTCTCCATGTGCATCTCTGCCAAATCATGATGGTCCGAAACCGGATCTCCGAGTCCTGCACGCAAGTCTATCATCCTGAAATCATATCCTCTCTGCTTACAGTGTAGATACAGCCGAGGATACACACTCTCCATCAGTGCGCTGCGCTCTGGGACGGTATCTACACACACAACGTAGTTTATGTGCAGATTTAATTTGAAATATATATTTATTCAACAAGAATGCATTAAATTGGTTAATAGTTACAGTAAAGACATTCGTAATGCAATTAAAATAGATTTATATTTTAAATAAATGCTGTTCTGTTTAACTTTCTATTAATCAAATTATCAACATTAATAATAAGAAGAATAATAATAATAAAATAAAAATACTGTTTTTAGCATAAGACTTAAAAAAAAAACTAAATTAATTTTATACCTTTGTATCCACCACACAGATAGATCATGAATCTCCTCTCTTTAATATGAAAGGATGAAACACTGTCGTCGTTTAAAGTGTTCGGAGAAGAATGATGTTGCACTTTTGGATCTCTTTCATCAAATCGTTGTTTGTCATGAACATCGACGGCTCTAAACGGTCCCTCAGACAGCGATCCCTGGCCGTCCGGGGCCTCGTCCGTACACGAAGATGCGTTTTGAACAATTACTCCTCCCTCTTTCCTTTCTTCGTCCTCCTCATCCTCTTTTTCTTCCTTCTCGTTCTCTTCAAGTGGCACAAGACTCTGCAGGAGGACATGAAAAGAGTCAAATATAATGTCATGCCTACATAAATCTCTGTGATTAGAATAATAAATGCTTAAAACATCAACACATCATACTAACCTTGAAGAAAACTGTTTTTGTTTTCTGAAAAACTACAGCTCCTTTCTCCTCAAGAGATGAATCCTGAGTGTTTCTCTTTGAGTGGCGCTGATGCAAATGGTACTAGGCAAAGAAATGACCCAAAACTTAATAATTATTTGTTGGAGATGAAAAATCATGAATTTTTCAAACTTACTTTAAGGTGTGCTGTGATTTCCAGCTCTGTTTCCACACTCACTCTGGATAATGGAACAGGCTGGTGGCCTATACTGTTTTTCTATTCCATATTAAAGAGAATCTTTAGCACATAAATCTTACAACATACACATATAGGATGTATTGGAACTGGAATTCCACACACACACACACACCTTCTTCCTGACGGTTCTGTGTCGGGACACGTGATGATCCCTCAGATCCTCGGAGAAGAACAGCTCCTGTAGTCTCCGGGCTGTGGTTTGGCCTTTGGTGTGGGGATCCTGAACAAGTCATGCATCTTAAATGAGGGAGCAACAAAGTGTGCAACACAAACAGCTCAAATGTTTGGCTTCCCCCCCAAGTAACACAAGAAGCGGAATTAGCAACCCTAAATTAACAGATTGTGTTACGAAGCCTTCCACTGCGGAAGAAGAAAACTGTCACAACTGCAGGGGATTTGTTCATTAATAAATAAAATAAGTACACACAAAAAAAAAAACATTATCCATTGAAAAAGCTTACCAATATTGCTGACTTTCCGTTGGAAATGGGAGGAAGGTTGACCACTTCATTTTCCTGTTCAATATGACAGTGTGAGGCATATGAGAGTTGACTGTGTCTGTGTCTATTTATTTGAATAAGTAACGAGATTATGCACTTTTAATGCTTTGCAATCAAAAGTTTAGCTATCAAACAAACAAATTACTCATCCGTTTTACAATATTGCACATTTACAACACATTTAAGAGAAGACTTCTTATAAATATACTGTCTGTAAAAGTATAAAATATATTGAGTTGAAATAGGCTTCAATCTCTTACCGATTTCTGATTATTTTTTTTCGGTACAACTCCATTTCTGTAATATGTCCACATAGCACCGTACAGCAGACTTCAGACACCGGACGTCTGTTCTTCATATAAAAAGAACAGCCAATCGGCCTAAGTTGCATCCATTTACTGCGGTCACTAATATGTCTTCTTTAAATTCCGCTTATGTCACCTAATAAATATGACCCAAAATCGTTAATTCACTCAACGAAAGATAAGGGCGCGTTATTCATTCACGCACAATCACCGCTAGATGACGCTCTGTGTGTGTTATATTCATATTACACACTGTCATGGGAACGCTGCTGTCAAACTATTTTGTGATGTATGGACTAGCTACTGATGTTTTGGAGTAACTATGCCCTCTACTGGTAATCTACATTGAGCTCAGTTCAAAAGTCAGTTAAAATAATGATGTGATTACACAGCAGACGCCTGTGTTGCGTTGTTTTTTATCTGCCAGCAGACACGACGTTTATAAATATGGAATTGCTTTGTATTTGATTTTTTTGTACTTTTATCTTTTATTTTATATTCTATTGGCTATATATAATTATTTCGTAGTTCTAAATATTTTCACCTTTATCTTTATACTTATTTATTTCAGTATTTATTTCAGTATTTGTTTATTTATTATTTCCTTAACTGTATTTTTAATATAATAATTATTATTAATTTATTATTTAAAATTAATTTTAAATTAATTATTATTAATTATATATATATATATATATATATATATATATATATATATATATATATATATATATATATATAGACAAATAAAGAAACAAAGTAAAATCCTGAAAAAAATATATGATAGCTTTCTATCGTTCTATGCTGAACTCAATCTCCCACAATGCTTTGCGGCGGTGTTGTTATTGTGTCGTGCAGACATGGCGGCGCTGTCAGTCAGTTCCTCTGAGTGCAGCTGCACACTCAAAAAGACCTTAAAAAGATTACTATCCAACACGTCTGCCTCCCCCCGAGCACGAACCCGCTCGGAACCGCTTTACGTGATCTCTCTGGAGCGCTACGGCAGAGACGCAGACTTCGGCGTCAGTTTCCCGGACAGTATTTCGATGTCAGAGAGTCTGTTTGACGCCACTATCACGGATGGAGACTGTAAGATTCGCGTGTCTCTGGATCCCGCAGTAAACAGACTCATCAGCCTAAATAAACTTCACTGCGGGTCCGTCGTACGGAGTGTGGAGTTCAGCCGCGGGGAAGACGGCGGCTCTTTCCATGTGTGCAGCCTGGAGGTGGACCGACTCTCCGGAGGGGACGCGGCTCTTCGGACGCTCTCCTCCGTCAACGTGAGGTCCATTCCGTGGATGGGAACCGAGCCGAGCACGCACCCGCTCAGAGCCCGCAGAAGCTCATACCTGCCGCTGTGGAATAACCGCGACTTCTATGGAGAGATGTGGCGGGACACGATCCCCTCTGAACCCGACGCTGAGGACTCTGGAGAGGACATAGATGGTGTGTGTTCAGTGTTCATAAGGCTGTAAGCTGTGCCTACATAGGCAGCATTTGAGGGAATCACTCTCTTGTAAATGATAAACATTTAACTTGGGCACCATAGTGCATACCTTGACCTTCTAAAATACTTAACACTTTTATTGGGTTCAAATTCCATAATTGGATTCAATAAGAGTAAATCTTTAACATTATAGGGAAAGTTCTACCAAAAATGAAAATTCTGTCATAATTTACTCACACTCAAGTTGTTTTAAACCTGAATTTCTTTCTTCGGTTGGACACAAAAGAAGACATTTTGAAGAATATGGGTAACCAAAACATTTCTCATCCCATTGACTTAATAATATGTGGGAAAACCCCCACTATGGAAGTCAAATGGGGCCAATCAATCAACTGTTTGTGTCCCCTTATTCTTCAAAATATCTTTTGTGTTCAATAGAAGACAATCAAATTTGGTGACCATTGACTTCCATTGTGTGAAAAAAAGACTGAGATATTTCTTAAAATATATTCTGTTCCACAGAAGAAAGAAAGAAATGCAGAAAGGTATGAATCAGTGTGAGGGTGAGTAAATAATGACAGAAGTTTTGAGAAAATATTTCTTTTATCACCACATAATATCCGACACAAAAATGTCATCCAGATAGGCATCTCAACCTCTTGTATGATGATATGTTGGTGTTCATGCATATGCTTTTGTGTCTGGCGGCAGATATCGGGTCCACAGTTTCACTCGCAGAAGTACGTCGGCGTTTCTTGAGTGGATCTCGCCGGTACCGGGGTGCCCTGTGTGTGCGGATCCTCCACAAATCCAGACTGATATATTATGGGAAAGCAGATCAGAATTGTGAATGTCCCTATAAGGTCAGAGGTCAAATACAAGACTTTCTATAGGGACTTGGTCATATTAAAATATGTAATAAGATAAATATTGTTTTTAACATATGTTTTAGATTCTGAAAGAATTGAAGTTGCTTTGGTGAGAAAGAATCTAGAGAAAGAACTAGAGATGGAATATATCACGATTCTGGACCATATCGGCTCATATTAGTGATTTTATTGTATTGTTCGTCATCAATTTAAATTTTGGCACTTGCTTCCACCGGCAAAGATTTGAAGATCAAGGTTAATGTTGTTTATGTCTATGTTGTGTTTTTTTAATATGCTTTAAGACAAACCATGCGCATATTCATCAGTCAACACCATTTCGGAGTATTTTCTCCTTAAAACTGCAGTGAACCAAAGAGGCGGGTCTAATTTGCATATTCATAGAACCACATATACTAAACAAGGCAAGGGTGTAGAGTTACATTCAAGCTATTTTATGGCATGAAGAATTTTTCAGCAAGGAAAAAAAAACGTTTAAATATGTCATTTTGGTGATCAAAGATGAATTTTAAGGGATACAATTATTGACTACAGGGGGACTTTAACTATATTTCTTTAAAAGCCCTTCTCAGGAATTTCTCATCCGATCATTCAACTTTCCCATCAACAGTTTTTTCTAAAAAAAAAAAAAAAAAATTCTCACTATAGGTCATATTAAGCAATGACTGACATTACTTAAAGGTGCACTGTGTATTATTTAGGAGGATCTGTTGACAGAAATGCTATGTTTTCAGTGGTGTACCCTTACATAATGAACCTTTATGTTTTTATTACCTTAGAATGATCAGTTTCTATGTACATACACCGCGGTTCCCCTTACATGTGAAGTCGCCATTTTGCGCCACAATGTTTATACAGTAGCTCTAAACGGACTAACGTGTTTCGTCACTATGTTGTTCTTCTGGCAAATAATCTTCCTAAAGTAGAGAATAAATCACTGACACAATGATGAACAAGTGACAATAAAATTCACAATAACATTTCGTTTTACTGAATAATTAAGTAAACATAATTTCTTACTTCATCTTTGTAAAGAAACCTCATTGCTTAACTGGCTACTCTCTGCTGTCTCAGACGACGTCATCTTTTCCTGTCGGCCACTGTTACGTCTGTTGTTTGCAATTCGCAACATGACCACTAGATGCTTCTAAAAATTACACACTGCACCTTTAAGTATCACAACATTGAAAGTACCTCCTTCCATCAATCTGTTTTTTCTCAGGCAGAGTTGCAGGTCGGTGATGGCTCATCCACCGCTTGTGTTGTACTGTGGAACACAGTCTGTCTGGAATGGTACCGAATCCTACATCCGGGTCAAGTTGTAAGATTGCGTCACTACAGAGTCAAGGAGAGTTACGGCAACCGCACGGGGCAGGAATCAGAGCCACACATTGGTAGGAAGAATTATAGCCATCTTACATTTGAAGTCATAACATATACAGTCATGTGAATAAGAAAGTATTCCATGAACACTTTGAAATCTGTGCTTTTGTATTACGACATAACAAAAAGTTGTGTGGTCTTTAGCAGGTCTTAAAATTACAACCTCAGATGAATAGCAACACTCGACAAACAGTTTTACACCGCTTCAACAAAAATAAAGCCAAAATGGAATCTATGTGTGAAAAACTAAGATTCACTTTTAGCATCAATAAGTTGAAGTAATCATTTTGAGACGAGTCATACCAAAACGCTTCCTAATACTAAGTGTAAACAGGGCCCATATTTGTTCTCTTGGACTCTTCCATCATCTGTTCCTCCTTTAGAGATCAGTCTTAATTCCAGGAACCCCACTGCTCAAATTACTATCATCCCCAAGAACCAGATTTCTCCAGATTGGGTTTTGCCAAACCTGCCTCATTCATTCATCAGCAGGTATGCACACAAAATCACAATCTCAATATCCTCTGGAGTTTTACATTGAGATCAAGCGCTCGCACAGCACAGATAAATCTCTAATGTGATCATGTTTTATAGGCAGGAGCTTCCTAGTTGTCCTCAAGGCCACATCTGCGATGTCCTCGGTGTGGTGATCTTTGTTGGTCGTCCAGAACGTGTCAGGAAGAAAGGTGAGATGTTTGATACACACAAAAATATGAAGAGTTCAAATGCAAAAGCCTCTAAGTGCCATTTGAAATTTTCTTCTAAAATGATCATTTTTATCAAGCTTGTATATTTAAGTTCAGTAATTTCACTTAAATGGCAATGAAGATTACCTATTAATTGTCATTTAAGTGAAATTACTGAAATTAAATACACAAGCTTGATAAAAATGGTCATTCTAGAACAAAATTTCAAATGGCACTTAGAGGCTTTTGCATCTGAACTCTTCATATGCTTAATTTTAAGCTAATACACTGAAATATGTTTTTCCTTGCAGATGGGCAAAGGTCAGAGATCGAGGAGTATCGGTGGCTCCAACTTGTGGATAGAACATCAGACAAGCCCATCATGATCAAGCTCTTCTCCACATCCCAGCCTGACATTCACAGCCGCGTCTATCCAAGTACTAAATCACTTTGTCTCTTGTTTTATTCTCCATCTCTGTCCTGTTATTACAGACAAACTGTATTTTTTATTTTTTTTTTATTCAGTGGCTCTGGTTGTCTGCACCAGACTAAAGCTTATGAGAAGTGCAGTTGACAGAGCTACAACTTTTGAATATCTCACCAACACATCTCTAACCCAGATTTACTGCACAGGTAAACACCTTCATAGATCAGACATATAATATACCCTACTGTTCAAAAGTTTGGGATCAGTAAGACTCTTATAATGTTACTAGGGATGGGCAAGGATTAATCGCATCCAAAATAAAAGTTTGTGTTTACGTAATATATGTGTGTGTGGTGTGTATAATTATTTTGTATATATAAATACACAGACATGCATGTATATATATTTAAGAAATATTTGCATGTATATACTATATATATATTTATACATAATTAATATTATGTATAAATATTTGATATATTAAGAACACATTTTTCGTAAATATATACATACATGTGTTAGTATTTATATATACAAAATAATTATACACACCACACACACATATATTACGTAAACACAAACTTTTATTTTGGATGCAAATAACATGCTATTTTTTACTTTATATTAGTCAATTAATCATGAAAAAATGGATTACAATTCCCAAAAAAACATTGATAATAATTTAGAAATGTTTCTTAAGCATCAAATCATCATATTAGAATGATTTCTGAAGGATCATGTGACGCTGAAGACTGGAGTAATGATGCTGAAAATTCACAGGAATAAATGACATTTTAAATATATTAACATAGAAATGTGTGTGCACCTTCCTGCCACCAACACCTGTTACCTGAAGAAAGGTTCCCACCTTTATTCTGTAACCAATTACCAAAGAGGGACCCCTACTGGACACACACTTGCATGACAAAGTTTAAAATGAAGACAAAATGGCTCATAGAAAGAACTATGACCTCCGGCTGTTATATGTCAAAAGATGAAGGAGAATTTGATTAAAAAAGTCTACAGACGCCAAACATTTGAATGGTAGTGAATGTAAACTTGTTTGCAGAATTGATATAATCCGCTGCTGTCATTTGCAAACATGTAAACAGGCACAGGGTCTCACCCCGTGATGCCATACAGAGGTGTCCGGCCCATCCGCCAGTTTCTTCACTGGCTGAAGCAGGTCGATGAGAACGGCCTTCTGGAAAGAGCTGTGATTGGAGGATATTTCAGCTACCCACCACTTCCTGTTTCACTGAGTAGCTTCATGGAAAACAGACAAGGTGAGAAGCAGAAAACGACGTGTTTATGAAAAGATGATCAAACCGAGCACAGAAAACGCTCTCTAATGGCAACCTTTTGAGTTTAGTGTTGAAAAAATGTATTTGATACTTAAATGTGTTGCTGCTCCTGTGGCTAATTTTAGTGTGTGTGTGTGTGTTTGCAGGGGAAGCTGGTCTCATCAGTGGAGGAGAGATGAAATTAGAGTGTGAGAAGTTAAATTATCGAGAGAAACGGCAGTTTGCTCTTCAGTGTGTGGTCACTGCCGCCTGCTACCACCATAGAGAGGTACATGCGTCAGCAACACATAACCACACTATTATACAGCCTACAACACACACTGTTCAAAAGTTTGGGGTTGTATGTTTTCTAAGAAGCCTCAAGGCTGCATTTATTTGATAAAACAGTAAGCTCTTAGGCTCTATATAGCCCTTAATCCTGTAATTGTAGACAAATGTGGGCACAGAGGACTCGGGTGTGATCTTAATTTTTATTTATTATAAATGTTATATCACTGTCTTCGGTAAAGTTTTGTCTATCCATTTATGGTGTTTTTTTTATTTTATTTTGGGGGTATTTATTTATGTACTTCAAAACGTACCATATTTAAATTATATGTAAATTATGCTTATTTTTATGTTTAAAGATGAAGTGACTTTGCTGGCACCTGGTGTCTTATTTTGGCTTATTTTAGAACGCTCTAAATTAGTTTTTCCCATTCATTTCTATGGGTGCCCATTTTTGACCCAAATACAAGATAAAGGAGTTTTTTTCACCCACTTAACATTGTAGAATTGAGTCAAAAAAAAATTGTGTGTGTTCAGGAGGCAAACTTAGGAAAAGTAGCCAAGTCTTGTACCGCTCAGATCAAGGGAAGTATTTTTTTTTAAAATAAATCAAAACTATTTGCCCACATTTGTCCAGAATACGGATTTAGGGTTAAGTATATTTTATAATGTTGTTCATGTGATGCAAAGCTGAATTTTCAGCATTATTACTCCAGTCTTCAGTGTCACATGATCCTTCAGAAATCATTCTGGTGTGCTGATTTGCTGCTCAAGAAACATTTATTAGTATTATCAATTAGTAGTAAATAGTATTAAAAATTACAATATCATCAAACATTGTGAAACATTTATTCAGGATTCTTAGATGAATAGAAAGTTTTAAAAACCAGCAATGTCTTTACTTTCACTTTTGATCAGTTTGATGCATTCTTGCTGAATAGGAGTATTTATTTCTTTAAATAAATCAATCTTACGCAGTGTTGTGCAAGTTACTTCCAAACTGTAATACATTAGGTATTACTTGTTACTGTTATTTAAAAGTAATTCATTACCTTACAATATTACTGTCTCAGATTTGTAATGCGTTACATTACTCATGTATTACTTTTGAGTTACTTTCACCAAAATAACTAAGTAGAACTTAACTTTTGGGCTGTAACGATATGCAATATGAAACCGAAATCGCCATTCGCCACACGACTCAGATCCACGAACCTACAGAATCGCGACACACCTCTTCCAACTCCAGCGTTATTCTCCTTACCGTCCAGATCCAATGCTGCCTTATCTTTAAATTAGGCTATTAGTATTATTTGAAGTTAACATTTGAAGTTAACCACAAAACTAGTTGAGGATAAATTATTGAAAATTGGGGAAGTCCAGCATTATGGACATGACATTTGCAGTCAAAACTTGAAATAAAAATTCTCAAAAAATACATGTATTGAAACGTATATAGGCTACTTCCTTAAAGGACTCCAGTCCAGACATTAGACAAATATCAGTCTATGTTTTATTTTTAATATTAGGGAAAAGACACACATTCATGCGTGACAAAAAAATAGGAGGAAAATATATATTTTTTGTAATTCTGTTAATTAGCTACACTGCGCAAATCGGATGAGGAAGGGTTGGCTCTCCAGTCTCCATAGAACTTAAAATATTCATTTTATTTTAGTTTTCGTGTTCGCATTTATGAGGAAAAAACAATGTTACAGACGCGACCGCTCTGAACTGGCATTAAAAGACTGCTTTAAAACTTTCACATAGTCTGTTGCCTTTAAGAAGTAAAAGCAGACACTGTAATACAACTGTAATACAAGCCTGACTGAACATGTAACGAGTAAAATATTACTGAAAATTGATTAGTAATGCCTTACACTACTGCGTTACAGCAAAAACTAATATGTTACAGTAATGTATTACTTTTGTAATGCGTTACTCCCAACACTGATCTTACGGACTCCAAACTTGAGTGATACTGTACCTTTCTTATATCTCTATTGTCTTTTCTTTTATAGAGCAATGGGCGAACACAGTGTTCAGATCTCCCATCGGCTCCACTCAGCCCTAGAGTGCCACGGCAGAGAGAGGCGTATGTGTTGTTTTGGGTTCCTGATATGATGTGGATTGAATAGTTCATCCAGGAATGATCAAAAATGTTCTTGTATGTCTTATAACTTATCACGACAGAAGCAGAAGTGTGAATGAGATTCGATAGCAAGCAGCTTGACAGCATCTCCGGTAAACACGATTTCACCAAGTACAACATGATCCTGGATCAACATTCAAATAAACCAATCAGAGTTGAGAGACAAGTGTAGGCTGCGGTTGGGTTCTTCTACATCAGGGTTAGGAGTACCTTTTCAGACAGAAATGTTGATCCAGGAACATGTCTAACTTGGCCAAATCACAGTGACCCTTCCCCTTCACTGTCATTGCGTGGAAAAGAGCAGCTAAAGCCCTCCTTTTGATTTTCTAACAAACACAAGCATATCAAGCATGGATCTTTATTTGGTGAACTGTCCCTAACTATTGTTTTTACCGCAGGTCTGAACCTCACAGGACACCAGTAAAGCGGAAACTTTTCGGCAGTACTAGCCCGAGAAAGAGGTAAGAGTGTGTTTCTGTCTGATACAGAAGAACTGCTGTCGGAAGAATAATTATAATAATAATAATAATGAATTCTCTCTCAGGTTGGCACCACCTCTGCAACCATTTGCAACAGAGGATGACGCAGAGAGGGGTAAGAGAATGCAGTGGCGTTGTTAAAGGGATACACTTTTTTGGGAAATAGGCTCATTTTACAACTCCCTCAGAGTTAAACGTTTGAGTTTTACCGTTTTTGAATCCATTCAGATGATTTTCTGATATTTAGAAGAATATCAGTAACCAGACAGTTTCTGGTCTCATTGACTTCCATAGTAGGAAAAAAATATACTATGGAAGTCAATGAGACCAGATACTGTCTGGTTACCGATTTTCTTCTAAATATCAGAAAATCGGCTGGATGGATTCGAAAACGGTAAAACCCAACTGTTTAACTCTGGGGGAGTTGTAAAATGAGCCTATTTCCAAAAAAAAGTGGAGTATCCCCTTAACAATCACACAAACCATACAAATTCTCAGGTGTTCTTGGGTGCAAGTTTGACGATTTTCAACCTGGTTTGTATTGTTATGGTGTCGGTAGTACATGAACAGTGTTTACTCGTTCTCCGTGTTAACTGGACCAAGAAAAGTCCCTTTTATTTATCAGCAAATCTCTTTTGAGAGCTCTATGACTTTAATGAAACTACAGTTTGTACTTTTGCATTTTTGTATCTCCGTCAGCGGAGTGTCGGATCAACAGAAATTAGTTGACTTCAGAAATCAAAGTTCTTGATAATTTACTCACCCCCACTTCAGACAAGATATTCATGTATTTCTTCAGTCGAAAAGAAATTAAGGCTTTTGAGGAAAACGTTCCAGGATTTTTCTCCATATAGTGGACTTCAATGGGGTCCAACGGGTTGAGGGACCAAATTGCAGTTTCAATGAAGCTTCAAAGGCTCTACACGACCCCAGCCGAGGAATAAGGGTCTTATCTAGCCGAACCATTCGTCATTTTATAAAATAAAATAAAAAAATCAACATTTATATACTTTTTAACCACAAATGTTCGTCTTTCAATAGCTGTAATGCGCCACACATTACGTAATCATGTTGAAATGTCACGTGTGTGACAGAGGTGGAAATATCGACCTAAGAGTTTACAAAGCAAACAAGACTAAGTCAAACGCCCTTTACAATAAATAAATAAAAATAAAAGGTTGTTGGACGATTTGTTGGACGAGTTTTTCACCCTACCCTATATATTTTCCACCTACATCAGGTTACCACCTGACTGTTCAACGTTACTTCGTAATGTGTGAAGTTGTGGATGTGCAAGATGGGAATTTGTGGTGAAAAAGTATATATATTTGATTTTTTTTTTTAATAAAATGACCGATGGTTTGGATAGGTAAGACCCTCATTACTCGAATGGTAGAGTGTAGATCCTTTGAAACTGCAATTTGGACCTTCAGCCTGTTGGACCCCATTGAAGTCCACTATATGGAGAAAAATCCTGGAATGTTTTCCCCCCAAAACGTTCATTTCTTTTTGAACTGAATAAAGACATGAATATCTTGGATTACATTGGGGTGAGTAAATTTTTAGGAAATTGAACTGAATTACAATAACTGTGCGAATTTACTCAGATTTGCATTGAATTTCTATTAAAAGATCGGTGTGTCCTGTGCCCTGCAGATTTTTCTCTGTTTGACGGCGCCATGGAGTTTCTAGTCGGAGAACAGGATGATGATAGCAATGATGAAGATGACGACGAAGATTTCTCGACGCCGCCCACTAGTCCCATGACCTCACGTCTGGGACTGACACGGGTCGCCATGGAAACTTTGCCACGGGTTTTTTGTTACGAGCGACGACATGTTCAGGCTGTTGCCGTGGGGATGCAGGTTAACAACTTTCACAAGCTCCTCCCACAGAGAGAGCTGGAGTCATTTAGCCCCGCCTCCTGCTACACTGGCTACTTCACTCTGACAATGAGAGGTGCACATTCAAAAACACACAATTTTGTGAAGTGAAGTGTCAGTCACAGTGTTTGTAGTATTGTGATGAAATGTTTTGATTTCCCTTGTGTGGATAGCTTTATCAGATGGAGTGATGCTTGATGCTCTTTTTCTGCCTGCTGCCCCGGGAAACCTACACTGGATGCCCCTCCCCCTGTCACATGATAACTCTTGGGAGTCTATCCTATCACATGGAGGGTTTTCACCACATGCCCCGCCCCCAAGCCCCGGTAAATATAAAGGCCTTTTTTATTTAGAGCGAATTTCAGTGTCAAAACACATCCATTCAAACAAAAATGTTCATATTTTAGCAAATTTGATGATGCTTTCAGCTACTAAACATAGTGTTATACACCATGTTATATCTAAAGCCCCCTCAATTTTAAAGAACCATTATTCTATATATATATATATATATATTGTGATAAAGTAAGCCATTTGATTCATATTTAATTAAAATTAAAAAATGAATACAAACAAAATGTATGGATTAAAATTAAGTCCATAAAGAATTTTTTTTCTAAGAGTGATGGGCAGGACGTAGTGTGTTTTTCTAAAAAATCATATTGTCACGAAAAATATCACAAGAATTGTATTAATTCTGTATTCCGATAAAAGAGGGGATTTTTTTTCTTCTAGTGTCTGGTAAAGCTTCTTACATTATATGTACTCTGATGTAATATAGATCATAAATTGCAACCCAACAATTTAAAATTTGGAGGAAAAACGACTACATAAAACCATAATGATTCATAAAACTGCTAAACATTTAAGTCTGGTTTCTCTTTCTTCTTCAACAGCTGACATGATCGCCACTGCAAATCAGTTGACCAATCAAAGACTAGTGTGTGTGTTAGACGCATGTGCTTTAGGAGCAGAGAAGATGGAACTGGTGCTAAACCGAGCATTTCCTTTACGGTAATGGACGCATTCTGGAGATGGAAGGACACATTGATATAAGAGAAGTTTTTTATGATTTTTATACAGCTACTGTAAACAGAATCACCCTATGTATATTATTTATTTATTTATTTATTTTATTAACAAACATGTTTTTTAATTTTATTATTGAGTATTCGAGTATGGCCCATGAGGTTTACTATCCATGGTAATAAAATGTTACCACACAATTGATTGACTGCGGTGCACGATGCTCAAAGGGTCAAGACTTTTTCATTTTCATGAACAATCTTGCCTTTGATTATGACATATTTGATGAGCTCCTGATGACCCCCAAACTGGTACACCAGATGTTCCCACCTGCAACAGAAGGAAAGACAACTCAAATTATAACAAGTTCCATCAAGCACCACTCATAATCCGAATCTCAATAACTGATTTCCGTATTCAAACAACTTATAAACAGTGTTGGGGAAAGTAACGCATTACAATATTGCCTTTTCCGTGAAATAGTAACTAATTGTGTTGCTTTTTATGGGAAAGTAATGTGTTGCACTACTTTTTCTGAGTTCAATAAAATAACAGAAAAGTTTTGTAAATGTAAAGGCCCTTTCACACCAAAAGTGAAATGAGGCAAATAAGGGAAGAAAATTCAACACTTCAGCAATAAAATCAAAAAAATTAAACACAAAAGTTTATCTAACCCTCTGGAGCTCTTCGGAAAAAAAAAAAAATTATTCTAAAATAAAACTCCTTAAAGGACTACTTCACTTTTAAAAAAAACTTTTGCTGATAATTTACTCACCCCCATGTCATCCAAGATGTCCATGTCTTTCTTTCTTCAGTCGAAAAGAAATTAAGGTTTTTGATGAAAACATTCCAGGATTTTCTCCATATAATGGACTTCATTGGGAACCAAACGGTTCAAGGTCCAAAAGAAAGATTCAGTGCAGCTTAAAAGGGCTTTAAACGACACCAGACGATGAATGAGTCTTATCTCGGACCCTTCGAGTCATGACTCGAAAAAGATTTGTTCATTTTGATGAACGAGTTCGAACAGGAGAGTCACGAACACTCATCACAGAACAGAGCAAGGCGAGCATTTGTGCTTATAAAACTTAAACTTTTTTATTTATTTTTTAAATGAGCGATCGTTTCGCTAGATAAGACCCTTATTCATCGTCTGGTGTCGTTTAAAGCCCTTTGAAGCTGCACTGAAAGTGTCTTTTGGACCTTGAAACGTTTGGTTCCCATTGAAGTGCATTATATGGAGAAAATCCTGGAATGTTTTCATCAAAAACCTTAATTTCTTTTCGACTGAAGAAAGAAAGACATGGATATCTTGAATGACATGGGGGTGAGTAAATTATCAGCAACAGTTTTTTTAAAAGTGAACTACTCCTTTAAGTCAGAACCATAATCAGAATGGTACAAAACTTGGTAAAGGTTGCTTGCTATGTGTGAACACACACAAAAAAAATAATGGACATGATTCGAAATGGTTAAATGGTCTTGAAAAAATATATTTTTTTTTAATAAAAACTAAAAATAAACTAAAACTAACTAAAACTAAAAAAAATAAATACTTTTTTTTAGGTCTTTTGGACCTTAAACTGTTTGGTTCCCATTGAAGTCCATTATATGGACAAAAATCCTGGAATGTTTTCATCAAAAACCTTAATTTCTTTTCGACTGAAGAAAGAAAGACATGGACATCTTGGATGACATAGGGGTGAGTAAATTATCAGCAAAAGTTTTTTCAAAAGTGAACTACTCCTTTAAGTCTGTGTTCTAAACTAGCATTCGAGATTTACGACCGTTTAAAGTCCCCGTGAACCGGAAGTTGCAAACGATTTTTCTCCAGTGCTGTGACGTATTTCCAAGTGAAACGGAATATTGAACAGAGGGCAGGGTTTTACTCTAGCGCTCCTCCTCTCCATCTCTCGCTCATAGCAAACTAACGGTTTGAGGGGAGTGGTTAAGCGTTTCCCCACCCAAACTGTGAAACCTACGTCATCAGAAAAAGAAACCGTTCCAGACCGGAAGTAACTTTTCAGATTTTGATTAAAGATTACCAAGGTAAAACATTTTTTTAATATATATTCACTTGCACGGATTAATTGTTCACCACAAGACTAGTAATATGCGCTAGCAAAGTAAATAGGTTCAATTTTGATTTCACGGGGACTTTAAGTTTTCAGGTCTATGCTCAAAAAGTGAATATAAATACAGTGTAAATCTAATTTAGTATCTTAAAATCCCCTAAAAAAAATACGAAATATAAAATAAAAAAACATTATCGAACTAAAATATAGTAGCCTACATTCATTTCATTGAAATAAAAAAAAAACACACTTTGCATTTAGACATAGTATTTGCTTATTAGTTTGGTTGAAGTGGATCGTCGAAGGTAATACTTAAGAATTCAGCACCTGAATAACCTGAAGCTACTGTATGTGTGTGAGCTCACCGTGGTGCATTAATGATCACGAGGTCTCCCTGTTTCCCGATTTCAAGCGACCCGTGCGTTTGTGAACCGTTGAGAGCGTAGGCTGCGTTTATAGTGCTTGCGGCCAAAGCTTCTGGCATAGACATCTTCATCATCACACAGGCCAAGTGCATCACCATAGGCTAATGAACAAACAGACAAATAGAAATATATGGAGTGGCCGGGTCAAATTTCTACAAGACAACATATGTTTATTAATAAGATGTGTTGTGTATTATGGTCACCATTGAGCAACAGTAGGCATTGGGGTTGAAGTCACTGCCCAGGGCCACTATGACTCCAGCATCAAGCATGTCTCTCGCGCGTGGTGGAGAAAGCCTTAGATCAAATTCAAGATTCATTGCAAATTATTTAAAGGAGTAGTTCACTTAAAAAAAAAAAAAATACTCATAATTTACTAACCCCCATGTCATCCAAGATGTCCATGTCATTCTTTCTTCAGTCGAAAAGAAATTAAGGTTTTTGATGAAAACATTCCAGGATTTTTCTCCATATAATGGACTTCAATGGGAACCAAACGGTTCAAGGTCCAAAAGACAGTTTAAGTGCAAACTGCAAACTGTTCAAAGGGCTTTAAACGATTCCAGACGATGAATCAAAATGAACGAATCTTTTTTCGAGTCAAATCGTTTGTTGAATGAACGAGATGTTTTGATGAACGAGTTTGAACAGGAGAGTCACGAACGTGCGTCACAGAACAGAGCAAGGCGAGCATTTGTGCTTATAAAACTTGAACTTTGTTATTTATTTATTAAATAAGCAATCGTTTCGTTTGATAAGACCCTTATTCATCGTCTAGAATCGTTTAAAGCCCTTTGAACAGTTTGCACTGAAAGTGTCTTTTGGACCTTGAACCGTTTGGTTCCCATTGAAGTCCATTATATGGAGAAAAATCCTGGAATGTTTTCATCAAAAACCTTAATTTCTTTTCGACTGAAGAAAGAAAGACGAGGACATCTTGGATGACATGGGGGTGAGTAAATTATCAGCAATTTTTTTTAAAAAGTGAACTACTCTAATTGCATGGATAATTCAATTGTCATCGACATTGTGGTTATTTACCTTAATATATAGGCAGTGGTGGGTAGGAGGACCGCGGATGTTTTAGCTTTTGCCATGGCAGCGATTCCATCATCTGTCACTTCTTCTAAATGGCTGATGGCTAAAGCGTCAAGTTCTGCCGCAAGCTGTTCGATTGGAAGACAAAGATTATGTAAGAACTTTAGGATTGTGTGCATGTACACAAGAAACTCAAACGTGTGAGTGTGCAAACATAACATACATGTGCAGAGTTCATGGGATGGAGTTCATCGCCATGAAAGTTGATGTTGAGACCCATGTCTTTGCCAGCCTGGAGTATGCAACGCGTAGAGTTCAGATCGAACACACCTTTCTCACAAAACACATCAATGTTGTCCACCTGCAGATCACCCGAAGCCATTAGCTTTTTTATCTCGGGCAACTGCACGGCCACAATGTCCCGAGTGGCTTCTTCCATAGTTTTACCTCTGAATACACAAAGATAAAGTTCAAAACTTTGGGGTTGTTAAGATTTTTCAATGTTTTGAAAAATCTTGATCACCAAGGCTGAATTTATTTGATCAATAAAAATGATCAAATTTATGAAGTATTAATACAATTATTATTATTATTGTTTAAAAAAAAAGGATTCACGTGATGCAAAGCTGAATTTTCAGCATCATTACTCCAGTCTTCAGTGTCACATGATCGTTCAGAAATCATTCTAATATGCTGATTTGATATTGATTATTATTGCCAGTGTTGTAAACAGTTAATATTCTTTGATAAATGGAAAGTTCAAAAGAATAGCAGTTATTTAAAATAGAAATCATTTGTAACATTATAAATGTCTTTACTGTCACTTTTGAGAATTATCTATATCTATCTCTGTCTGTCTCTAACCTTCAAAATTGGATGAATTTGCCTTTTTTTAGCTAATATTATTGTGTTTATATCTGAAAGTGTGTGTATTACTTAATTTATTCGGAAAGTTTAAGATTGGCAAGAACAATAACGTACATGCTTAAAACAATGTTGTACATGATAAACTAATTTTGTGAAGAGTGTGTACTTGGGTACTGCGTGGGCTCCACAGTATGTTGCCGATATCCCGATTGGCAGTGACTTTCTTGCTGAATTGATCACCCTCAGCATCTTGAGTTCAGTGTCCATCTCAAGTCCATATCCACTCTTACACTCCACCAGCGTGGTTCCCGCTCTCATCATGCGCTCCAGACGGCTCTGTAACCCGGCTAATAGATGTTGCTGGGTTGCTGAGCGAGTGTGTGCCACTGTAAAATGAATCCCACCTCCTGCTTCATGCACTTCCATGTATGTGGCACCAGCCAGCTGTACACAGAACAAGATAAGGTATGTTACACTTCTGACACCAAGACTTAAAGTTATATCCTCATAGAGAGATAGATTGAACTAAATGATAGCAAACCTTCATGGCAAACTCATGCACTCTGTCTCCAGCCCACACTGGGTGTGTGTGTGCATCAACCAGACCTGTAAAATTATGTTAATATTCATTAATCTGTATATATATATGATTTTAAAGGATGTGTCAACAGAAGGGGTCAAACTGTTTATTTTGGGTGGAAGATGTAACACTTACCTGGGAGAACACACATGCCAGACGCATCAAGGACATTGTCAAACTTTGCTCCTTTGAACTGAGACTCAATGATGTCTGCTGCTCCAACAGCTTTAATTAGTCCATCACTACACACACACACACAAATAGCTCAATGAGGACATACCATTGACTTAAATTGCTATTTTTATTTTTTTTTTTTAAATGTATTTATTATAACTATACCTTTGCTAACATTAGTTAGAAGACCTATAGATCTTGTTCATTGTTTGTTCATGTTAGTTCAGTGCATTATGTTAACAAAACTATCATTACATTTTAAAAGTGTATTAGTAAATGTTGAAACTACCATTGACTAAGATTAATAAATGAAGAGTTCAGATGCAAAAGCCTCTAAATGCCATTTGAAATTTTCTTCTTTAATGATGATTTTTATGAAACTTGTATATTTAAGTTCAGTAATTTCACTTAAATGGCAATGATAATTACCTATTAATTGTTATTTAAGTGAAATTACTGAACTTAAATATACAAGTTTGCTAAAAATTATCAATAAAAAAGAAAATTTCAAATGGCATTTAGAGGCTTTTGCATCTGAACTCTTCAAATATAGAAGTGGTCTGTTAGTTCATGTTAAATAATTTATAGTTAAATGTACACTATAGGCTATGGCAATGCAACTCTTTTGTTTAAAATTAACAAACATTTAACAGACAATACAATCAATTCTTCTATTCAATTATTATTATTATTATTAATATTTGTCTTACCCTGATTTACGTAAGACTATTAAGTGATTATTTTTTTAAAACCTGACGGGGTGGTTTTCGCGGGAAATTGCGTACATACGTCAAAAGCCCGCGTGTCTCGTCATATCCTAAATAGAAACGTGTCCTTCCGGCTACTTTTGCAGGGTGTATTTTGATAACCAAATGGCAGTTGTCACGACTAACGAGAAAAAGGTTGACATGGCGACAGAGGTCCTGATAAAACGAGAAACAAAATGGCTTTTCAGAGATGGTGAGAACTGAAGAATTTGATAGGTCTAGTCTAGGCCTATGTAAAAGTGCTCAAGGCAGGGATGGCGTTTTTATTACTCAACAGGTAAGGCATTTTGTTGAACAGATAAATAGCCTCATATAGCTCTCTAACAAAGTTAATTGTAAAACATTATCTATTAAGGCTAATATTTATTCTCACAGTCACGCAGAGCCGACGTATAAGCAAAAAACTGCTTACAAATGAAACCTATGTGAAGTGTTACTAAAATGTTTACTTTAGCTTTATGGATACATTTGACTTTGTGGACATATTTGTGACAATTTTGACCGCTTAATGTATTTTGCAATAATTAATCTCTTTGAGGGAGCCATCCTATATTTTCATTATTTAAGTATGTAACCTTTGGCCGTCTAGTGGTTAAAAAGCAAAACTTCATGCAATTCAATTCTCAATGCTTTTAATTTTTTTGTGTGTGTTTTATCCTAAACATGTATTGAGAATTGGCTAATTGTTTTTGTACGGAGACAGTAATGCTAGCGTTTAACCACGTGCAATAAATAAGACAGACCATCAGTAATATAAAGAATTCACCCGACTTACTGTCCAATCACCACACTGCCATTCTCGACGACAGCCAGAGTCTGCATCCCATCCCTGGTGAGATACTTTTCACCATTTCTGCAAACCAAGACCACTTGGGTTGCATTCTTGACTAAAAGTCTGAAACTGCTGGAAGACATTGTAGTTTAACTTTGGTGAAAGTGTTTCAGAGCAGAGCTCAGTGGTGAAAGAGTGGGTAAATATTTAGCAAAGCCAAAATTGGGTAACTTGGCCGAAGGTCGCTAAATGGCCAGTGAGCTTATGTTTAGGTCCCGCCGATTGTGTACAACACGTTATTTTCGTTGTGTTTCTTACCAACTACACAGTTGATAACTTTAAAATAATAGATGCGAAGCAATACTGTAAATATGTATGTGAATCTGAACTATAATGACAAGATTCAAAATTACCTTGCCTTATTGCTAATATTCAACAACGTTTGTTATTAAACTCGTCCGTCACACGGATCGATTAATCTATTCGCCACACACAAATATGCTGATCACGATCAAACATGGCTCCATTTCCCTTCGTTAGCTTGTAAAACTTTCACAATACACTTATCAAGTTGTTTCCAGTGTTATTTCCCGGAACAAACCTGTCTTAACCTTAATATACTAGTATATTCAAATTAGCAGTAGTAACTAGTTGTGGGATGATGATTTTACTCAGAAAGTGGCCACATGATTATTGAAATGAACGACTACAAACATATAAACTGTTCGAATAAAATTAATTGTAAATATAAATATTATTTATAAATTTATAAATGTATATAATTCATTCAAAAAAGAAAAGGCTCTTTGATAAGGCTTTTACTGTGAACTTTAGCTTTCATGAATCACTCGACTAATGTTACCTATTACCCAGTGAAACGCATTCAATGATGTGTTGAAAAAGAAGCAATTAAGGATTCTATACATCTGCAATTAAATGGTTAGTGGTCTATAGACCATTTCACAAGATGTAAACAACACTGGTCCAGAAGCACTTCCTGTTTCAGTTTGTAACTGTTTTCTTTATTTCACATGTAAAGAAAACATCTTAAAGATGTTTGTTTAACTTTTTGATTCAGTTGTATATGTTCTGTTGGTTGTATTTTATCCCAGCTCTTATGTAGTGTTAAAAAACTGAAACAGGAAGTGCTTCTGGACCAGTGTTGTTTACATCTTGTGAAATGGTCTATACCAGACCATTTGTGGCATTACATCAGAATAGAGTAAGACTCAAGTTTTTCTTCAGGATTACATGCTCTTATGAATTGTTGCGTTAAGTACGTAGAGTCAATTTTGTTTCATGTTGACTTCAAAGAAATGACAAAAACATACAAAAGTGCACAATTTATTTGTCGTGCCACCAATAACGTTCAGTGAAAAAAATGTCAAACTAACAGTTTTACAAAGAAAAAAGAAACAGCTTTACATAAAACTAACACAAATGGCAAATTAACCAATAAATCTTCCAATCCCATTAGAAATCGATTCACTCTTCATTCTCTCATCTCTCCATCTTCTTCCTCTTCTTCTACTCCTCTTATGTACAAAACATTATTACACCTGAAGGGGGAAAAAAAACAGTAGTATAATACAAAATTTTTCAATTTTGGGTTTTTCAATTTGAGTAAAAAGTGTGGTAAACAATTTGACGATGCTTTGACGTTTTGTTCGACAACGTAAACTCCACATATTCACTCTAAATGTTCTTATCTAGTCACTAATTAGAAACATACATTTAATTTAAAAAAAACAAACATAATAGCTTAATTTCCGTTTTCGATATGGATGTGTGCAATTCATGTTGAACAAAAAACGTCCAAGTATCGCCAAATATTTTTTGCCACCACTGTTTATTTCATTAAGAAAATCAACAACCTTTTTTCATGACTAAGACGAGATGACACCAATGTGATTAAACGATAACTGACAACATCAACATGCAATATTATTGCCAATAAAAGACGAAACTAAGATGTCGTTAAATAAAAGCTATGCCAAAATCTTTGTTTTTGTCATAGAATTAAAAAAGGAGGAGACATAATATTACATGCTGTTTTTAACAAGCATCTCCAAGCTTTCATGCTTGCGTTTGCCAGATGTCAAGAGTTTAAATCCCCCAATCAAAGCTTTTTCTTTAAAAGTATACATTTCCTTCGCTGTGTTTTAACTTTTGCAATCTGGCAACCATGCGCGCAAGCTCTTTACACTGCGGAAGAAGCATGGATGATCTGAAATTGAGACATCATCCATGACATGCACCATTCATTGATTTTCAAACCAAAGTCTTACCTGATGAGCACCTCGCCAAGATGACCCGCTAATGCTCCATCCACATACTCTTCTGTGTTGGCCAGCTAGATGTATCAGAGAGACAGAGCTTAATTAACACATTAAGAGAAGGACTACTAACAATTAGAGATGCACAGATGTATCGGCTGATTTAAAACCATTGGCTATAGCATGAAAAAGGGAGATGTATAGATTAACTGTGTAATCCAACATTTCTTCAATTTAACAATATGGACTGCCCGGTGCCAGCGTAAACTATGCTCAGAACAATTGATCCTCGCAGAATTGTTATCCTTTACACACGTTTAAGCCTTGCCAACTTAAATATTCAAAGAAATGTGTGGGAAGTTGTGTATGAACATTCACGTGCACCCAGAAAGAAGTGTTTTAGACAGCGCACAAATACTAACTTGAGTTCCCTTTCACATTTAATTCATATCAAAACGCCTTTCTTGTATCTGTCACTAAACACAGTTGATTATGGCTTAAATGAATGTTAGCAGTTGAGAAATAACACGCGTGTATCAGTATAATGGATTCATACAGCTCTTAAAGTGACAGCAGCCAAATATTTTGATTTAATGTTAATCAAACAAAAGATAAAAAAGTAAAGAAAATGCTCACTATTGACTAAATAACTTTATAAGTTAATGTACATTTAATATTATATACAATGAAGAGTATATTTTACATTGTATTACTTTATTTCCATACCTAAATACTAATGTTAGACCAAAAGGCAATGTTTATTTCATATGCATCTTTGTTCTGTTTGTATGTAGGCCTGTTGAATGTTGAAATGGATCAAATCCATGTTCAATAGAAATGATTTGATGATGCAGCAATACACTATACCTTAATACATGATTTTTTGCTAAATTAAATCATGATCCACACACTTATTAGAACGTCTGTCATTAAAATAGATTAGAGCAAGTGACAAATACCGATATCGGCCAATAGTTGCCTGTTAGAATGGCCAAAAAAACACATATCGATGCATCCCTACTAACGGCTGAAACTCATGGGGTGTCATGGGGATTTAAATTACACTGGATATTGTGCATGTGGGCCATGGTGAAAATTAGTGACAGCTAAAGATATTTTATGATCAAAAGCATCCATTAACGGTCTATTATATTGAGACTTACCTGCATGTTCATGTAGCCGTCCACCGACACCAGGTACCCCTTGTACTCCATCCCCCACTTCAGCTTCACCATCACAGGCTTTCCTGTGAGACCGTTCAGAAAGGGCTTGGGGTTTAACGGCAAACTCTGCAGAAAAAGCCAAAGTTTAGTGTCTGATATAAAAATAAAGTAAAAGAAAAAGGAATGTCGGCAACCCTGAAAAAGCCCCAGTGGGGTCAACATTGCTTTTTTATTAAATATGGGAGCATAAAGCAGTGTTGCGGACAATACCTTTTCTAATTTCAATGGGAATCAAATCTTTCATAAAATTCCAACATAAGCCAGGCTAAACAGAGTATTATAAGACTAGGGTAGTATATACAACACATTTCATACACAATGGTAATTCAAAGTGCTTTACACAGAAGAAATTAAAATAATCAAAACAAATAAGAATTAAAAGTTTATTTAAAGAAATAAAAATAAAGTACAGTATAAATAGAATGCTTATGCTGGATATCACAAGAACAATAATGATTTTTAGTATGTACATTCCTATAACTGTCCAATAGAAAGATATTATTTAAAAATGCAAGTTGGATTCTGGTGAGGATTGAATTATATATTAGAAATGTATTCTCAAGAAGATACGAAGGCACAATAAGAACGTCAAATTAACTATTAGCCTATGCTTTTAGTATTGCTGGATTTACAATAATTAGCTGCGAATTATCATAGGCTATCTACAGATACACACTATCTACGGAGAGCAGATGACTAAGTTGTGACAAGGCAAATGGAAATGTTGATAATACGAGATAAATGTTCCAACATTGATAATGACTGAAAACAACGTCCAATCTGCGTTCCCGATGCTAACACGCAACCGCATATTCCGCTCATTCCTGAATGAAAACCACCTTTCTTCTCGAAACAAAACTTCAAGTATCGAGCCGAAAGAAGGAGATTCTAGTGTACTTACCATGACTGTACTGCTAAAGTAGTTTTGCAGATGAAAAAATTGTTTATTCAAATAGCATAGGCTAGTGAAGCACACTCGCACGCCTTGCCGCCGAGAGAGGGAAGGACTGCGAGCGAACTTTGACCGCGCGGCGGGAGAGAAGAGCGCGTGCGCCCACAGCGCCACTCACAGGACTGGCGTGCCATCGCGCCATGATAGAATCGCGTTTGAAATATAAAACTAGTGCAGCAGTGCCCGTGCAAAATCTATTTGTGTGTGTGTTTAGTAATTGTTGTTTTGGTGTGTTTGAGAGCTCATCGTTACAATTGGACAGCAAAAATATTTTTATTTGTGTATGGCAGAAAGCTAATACTGATATGACATAATGACACAATAAAAATGGAAAATTGAACTACGGTTGCATAACAATTTATAACGGTGATACGGTGACTATTTATAATAATGATGTTAGGTGGCATGTATTTGAGGTATCTCTGTACAGGTAGCCGGAGTTTAGATTAGATTTACATTAGTGTAAACTTTGTTGTCATTGTGCAGATTACAATTATAGAGACTATGAAAGACGGTTATTGTCTTTGTAGCTGAGTTAATGTTTAGCTGACAGAGTGTTTATGTCAGAATGTTTATTTTAAAACCACAACCTTAAACATCTTCAACGCGTGTCATTTTACCAATATATTTACCGATATCTTTTTGCATTTCTAATCTAAACATCTAGTTTGAAATCCATCGGACCAACAGATAAAGAGATATGCGAAACATACACAGTAATTTATAGATAGATACATTACTATTTTGTTTAGGCTAATCGGTTATGTTAATTTCTCAGTACTCAGGACACGTTTTTAAAGCTCTTTTAAAAGACTGTTAGCACAGCAGCAGTGTATGTGAATCATCTCACCATTTGGTTTGATTCACTAATGCATTCATTAAGTTTTCAAGCAGAACTCTAGCTATATATCTGTTAGATTTATGTTTAAAAACACAACAGTAAATCTAAATTGCTCAGCAGTGTCCTTTATTTGTACAGCAATTCTGCATCACAAATAAATAAAGTTGATTTATCTTCTGAAGACTTGTCCAGCTTCTTTTTGTTGTTGTTGATGCATTTCTTTACCATTTATTGAAATGTCATGTAAACTTGGCTGACAGTTATGACATGACACGCCAAGAGATTCTTTACCAGTGGTATCGCCAGATAGGATTGCATATATATTATGTGTTGGGTACTTTGTGAATGAATCAAAGATTAAAAGCTGCCTGAAAGCCAACAGTAGCGGATTAGAGCGGAAATCTTTTGCAGATCCGCATTCCAGACGAGGATTTTTTTTCAATATTTCAAAAAGTGACCTGTCTTTCATCCTGTATTATACCTTCCTGTTGACCAATCTTATGGGCTTTTCCGCCTTGATCAAATCAATATGCAATCTTTTCTTTTCATGTCAGCTGATTTCACATGATTTAGATCTCATAATTGCTTTGATTTCATGACATTTTTAACACAATTTGGAACCAATCCGAGTGAGATCAAACAAGAGTCATCCAATAATTTTCAAAAAAGAATCTTTGATAAACTGAAAAATAGAACATGTTTGTCATCATAGAATGTTGAATGAAAGTGTTTTTTTATATATATAATTCTGAATGACATATTCTTTATTAATTTACTTTTGCTATAAAAATACTTTTGAATGATCATTTAAATGTGTGTAACACTGTAGAAAAATGTATTTTTCTACAGTGCTTTGCTGTGTTAAATGACAGTTTGCTATAGGCCACTTTCTTATTTCAAATATAAATCTAAACATTATATTTAGCGTCATCCCCCGTATTTAATTGCATTGATAACAGTGCCTTACAGAAGAAGAACCAAACATTCCAGGATTTTCTCCATATAATGGACTTCAATGGGAACCAAACGGTTCAAGGTCCAAATGAGAGTTTCAGTGCAGCTTCAAAGGGCTTTAAATGACACCAGATGATGAATAAGGGTCTTATCTAGCGAAACGATTGGGCATTTAAAAAATAAATAAAAAAAAGTTTACGTTTTATAAGCACAAATGCTCGCCTTGCTCTGTACTGTGATGCGCGTTCGTGACTCTCGAACTCGTTCATCAAAATGAACAAATCTTTTTTCGAGTCATGACTCAAAGGGTCCGAGATAAGACCCTTATTCATCGTCTGGTGTCGTTTAAAGCCATTTGAAGCTGCACTGAAACTCTCATTTAGACCTTGAACTGTTTGGTTCCCAATGAAGTCCATTATATGGAGAAAATCCTGGAATGTTTTCATCAAAGAACGTCATTTATTTTCAACTGAAGAAAGAAAGACATGGACATCTTGGATGACATGGGGGTGAGTAAATTATCAGTAAAAGTTTGTAAAAAGTGAACTACTCCTTTAAGGAGATAAAATGTAATGTAATAAGGAGAGACTTATGTAATACATGTATTGTAAACAGAATTAGCCTTATTAAGAAGTCAATAGAAAGCGAGTCCCGCAAGAGCTGACGTTGAATGACTCATGCCAGGAATGCTCCCATTAAATCGAGAAAAATGCTGGGAGAAGGGGCGTGGCCTCTGTTCTTCAAAGGTCCTGTCACTCACAGCAGAGGCTCCAGATCCCAGCTCAGGTGTTCCCGAGCGAAACACGCGCAACTCGCCTTTCACACGAGCAGCGCGAGCGGACAGCTGTCACCGGCGACAGATAGACGCTCATGTGAGGTTACACTCCAATGGCGGTGTCGCGCGAGACTTCTGTCCTTCTTCAGGTGAATGCTTTCTGTTTGTCATGGGGGCAGCTCACCTCAGCTCAGCGTTTGCGCACCTGGCCAACCCACGCCAGTGAAGTCGTGCTCCTACATGCTATCTGAAAGGCTCTGGAGCGGAATCAGGTTCCCGTGGGCATTGTGGATTAAAACCCTCGCGGGGTTTGATACGTGTAATTTGTGGATTAATGACTAATATGGAGCTGCCAGGGAGATGTGTTCTACTCGCAGCGCTCGTGATGAGCGTTCCTCACCCTGCGTGTTCAGGTCAGTGTTTTCTGCATGTAAACTATTCACCCGCACGTGCGATCAAAACAAGGCGGAGACGCATGGTGTCTGACTCTGAGTGACGAACTGATTGATATGGGGAGATGGGGGTGATCTGAATATGCAAAACAAACCAAAACTTTGCATGCGCATACACACCCAACAAGATCTTGCTGAATCCAGCCAATTTGCATTCAGATTGATTCCGCAGTTAAAGCACGCTAACATATAAAGCATTGATTGTTTATGTTTAGGAACAATTCGTTTTGGAAATTAAATTATACAGTGACTAATAACGCCTGCTAAATTATTAAATAGCTAACATAACCTATAAAGTTTAAAACAATGTTACCATGATGCAGCATTTACCAATGTCCTTTCTATGTGTATATGTATAGGCCTATGTGCATAGATGTACTGTAAATAATTATATGATTGAGTTATGACATGTTTTTACATTGCTTCAACTCACCAAAATAAGTAGGGCTGTCAAACGATTAATCCCATCCAAAATAAAAGTTTGTGTTTACATAATAATAATATATGTGGGTGCACTGTATATAATTATTATATATATATAAAATATTGATATTTATACAATATATATATGTATATATTATTGTATTATTATGTGTGTATATATATGTATATATGATACAGTATATACATAAAAATATGTCTTAAATATATACAATGTCACATGTGTGTATTCATATATATATATATATATATATACACATATATTATGTAAACAAAGTTTTATTTTGGATGTGATTAATCGCGATTAATCGTTTGACAGCCCTAAAAATAAGTTACTGGTAAGCAACTTTTTAAAATAAATTACACAAGATTCAACTTAAAAAAAAAAAAAAAATCCAGTTTAATTTAAGATTAAATGACTTAAACATCCAAGTTGATTCTACTTAAATTTGAGGCAGAAACTTTGTTCTTTTTTCTTTTGTTTATCTAGTGTACTTGTAATCTTTTGTTGTTGACTCGTGTTCAATAAAAATAATAAAATAAACCTATGAGGTCATTTTCGGTGCAGTGGAAATTCTAATTTTGTTCCATTAAAACACCTATCTAAACACCGTATATCTAAAAACAATATAAATCTATAATGAAGTCTTGTCGACACTCTGCTTCAGACCGAGTGAGTACTGTGTTTTTGTTATGGTTACTTCCACAAGTGTGCAAATGTGTCTTTCTGTTCAATACTCAATACCGATACAAATCTGACCTGTAATCAGGCTTTAATCAGTCCTGAAACATTGCTGAAACACTCTAAAAAATACTGGGTTGTTTGTTTCAACCCAAATTTGGGTCAAATATGGACAAACCCAAATGTTGGGTTAAAAATGCAACAGTTGAAGTTAAAATTTGAAATGACATTTTTAACCCAACATTTGGGTTTGTCCATATTTGACCCAAATTTGGGTTCAAACAACCCAGCATTGTTAACTTTAGATGCTCTAGAGGTTTTGTTTTGTGTGAAACATGACAGAAGATTAGGGATAAACAAAAACACTAATGGACGTAATCGATTCTGTGCTTTTTGGGGGGGGCATTCTAGTCATAATTTGTTAATGTAATGTCACTGTATTTTATATTTGTGTTTGTTTAAATGTACCAGGATGTGAGAATCGGGTGTGTAATCCTCGCATGGGGAACCTGGCGGTCGGGCGTCCTGTACAGACAGTCTCTCAGTGTGGCTCAACCTCTCCAGAACGCTACTGTAACTACGAAACGGGTGGTTGTGAGTTGCATTGCGAGGTGTGTGATGCTTCGGAAACGCATCGCGCGCACCCACCCGCCTCCATGACAGACTCGCCCTTCAAACACCCAGCGACCTGGTGGCAGTCCTCTCAGGAGACTGCCGTTGAAACTCTACAGCTGGATTTAGAGGTGGAGTTTTACTTCACCCATCTCATTATCATATTCCGGTCGCCACGCCCTGCTGCCATGGCAATCGAGCGCTCGCAGGACTTCGGGCACACGTGGAGCGCTCTGATGCTGTATGCGCACAACTGCAGTGGAGTGTTCAACCTGGAGGAGGGACACGGCTGCACTCAGAAATACTCCACAGCATCGCCTTGCAGCAATGGAGAGGTGAGGGAGTGCATGCAGAAGCTCACATTTCAAATGCATTTTGCATGATGCATTTTCGGGAGAATAATGGGGGTGATGATCCTCTTACTTTTTCAGTAGGCGTCATTCATTGTCTGTCCGGTCAAAAAAAAGTCACTGTTTTTGATTTAAATAGGCAAATGCGTTAGAGTCTATGACTGGATCATTATTGCAGTGGTTGTTGTTCCTAGCATGTTATGTTTGGCAACAGTTCTTCTAAATCTAATTGATGGAGTGTGTTGCTTTTCATTTCTTAAACAACCATGTAGGAAGGCTCATCAATTGATGGATATTTCCATTAAGAGGTGCATCAATTTTTGGTCAAGATTTTGTGTTCCCAAGATCTTCCCAACATCCCAAAGACTTTCAATGAGTTTAATTTAAGACTCATTGTCAAGACTCAATTTTAGGACTTTAATGATGTTCCTTCACAACCATTCCTTCACAATTTGAGCCTGATGAATCTTGACGTTGTCATCCTGGAATGTGGCCATGATGTGTCTTCCTAAATGGTTGTTTAAGAAATGAAAAGCTACACACTCCATCAATTAGAGTTAGAAGAACTGTTGCTAGAAACATAATAATCACAGCAATTATAGACTCTTAAAGGAGTAGTTCATTTTTCAAAAAAACTTTTGCTGATAATTTACTCACCCCCATGTCATCCAAGATGTCCACGTCTTTCTTTCTTCAGTCGAAAAGAAATTAAGGTTTTTGATAGAAACATTCCAGGATTTTCTCCATATAATGGACTTCAATGGGAACCAAACGATTCAAGGTCCAAATGAGAGTTTCAGTGCAGCTTCAAAGGGCTTTAAACGATTCCAGACGATGATTAAGGGTCTTATCTAGCGAAACGATTGGTAATTTCAAAAATAAATAAAAAAAGTTTAAGTTTTATAAGCACAAATGCTCACTTTGCTCTGTTCTGTGATGTGCGTTCGTGACTCTCCTGTTCGAACTCGTTCATCAACATTAATGAATATTTTTTCGAGTCATTTGGTTCATTCAAAGATCATGGAGTAAATTATCAGCAAATTTTTTTTTAAAGTGAGCTACTCCTTTAAGCATTTGCCTGTTTAAATCCAACCAGCGAGTAGTACTACTTTTTTTGGCCTGACAGTGTATAAATACCATGTTACATAAACACGGTTATCAAAGTATCATGGTATTAGCTTCTGTAGCTCGCCTTCATTGTAAAAATGAATGTGTTGTGCACACAGGATTATTATTATTATTTAATCAACCTGACTGCATTAGGTTACATCAGGGGTTCCCAAATGTTTTTGTCACATAAACCCCTTACACGTGTCTATTTACCTCAGATTTTAAATGAATATTTCAGTAATTTAGAAACGCATTCATATTCACAGTTCTCTGATGTCGATAATAATAATTATTGTTAGTATGTTTTAACTTTAATTATAAAAATGCAAACAAAATCTATTTATGTTCTAAATTAGTTGAAATTTTGATAATTGTAATAATGAAATGCAATGCGGAAATCACACTGAAATTATTTTTATTTTCTCATTTTTTATTTATTTTTTTATTTTACATTCAATATAAATTAGTAGTTTGTCATCAACTCACAAAACCCTGTTTGGGAAACCCTGTGTTATGCAAAGAAACGTTTTGCAATTTAGCTTTTTATAGTTTTCAATTCCCAGTTCTAATAACAAGTGCGTGTGTGTGTGTGTGTGTGTGCGTGTGCGTGCAGAGCCAAATGTCCTCATTATATAGTAAAATATTATGACAACGACTAGGGCAGACATTTACTGGTCCTCACTGATTAAAAAAAGCTTATAAATCTGCCAAATTGTGTTTTTATATAAATCCAGTTTTGCACATTTTTATGTGATGTGTCGGGCTTGGGTTATGGTGATAAAAAATATCATTAAGCTGATATAAAATCAGTGAAATTCTATACAATGTCCTCACTAATATAGTAAAACAAACGCGTGTGTGTGTGTGTGAGCAGGTAATTTACCGTGCTCTGTCGCCCTGGGACAAACTGGATCCATACAGCAGTGATGCCCGATCCCACCTCGGCATCACTAACATACGGATGCGTCTCCTTCAACCGCAGTCCTGCCCCTGCCAGCGGAAACTTCTTGATGCCAACATGCCTCCTGCCCACTATGCCATCTATGACCTCATCTTAAAGGGAGGCTGTTTGTGCCATGGGCATGCAGACCAGTGTGTGCCTGCTGGTGACCAACACATCTCACACCCTCCTAGCAAACACATGGTAAGTGTACACTTGCAATACGGAGGTCTGTACATACTAGCTCTCTCATTTTAGTACTAGCATCTCACGCTAATATTTGTTTTCTCATTTTAGTTAAATCATGGCCTAGAATTAAGACGACTTGTTAATTTGTTCCCACATTTTAATAAATCATGGCCACTTTGAATGATGTAATAACTCGAAGTCAGGTTAGAACCCATTTTGCAGAAGAGTTTAATGAACAAATCCAAAACGGTTGGTTCAAACGTGGTCGGCAAGGCAGGCAGTGGTTGAAAAGCAGATGAAAAGCAGAAAAACGTAAGTCCAATAAACTGGCTGAGGCAAGACCCACGCCAGTGAAAGGTGAAAAGTCCCTTTCAAGGAAAATCTGTTCACAGTGATCAATCAATCATGGCATCTTTTGTTAGTGATACTCTTCAAACCTGTGATCCACACACTAAATTACTGACATATCACAGAAACCATCTTTTGACTGCTTTCCCCACTTCTATTCCATCAGCCATTCAGGATCTAATTATGAAGTCTAACCCTGCAGCTTGACCCTTGCTTTTACTTAAAATGTGTGTTTCAGATATTTCACCCATCCTAACCAGTTTGGTAAATTGTAATTTATTATCTGCTATAGATACAGTCGGTTGGTCTGGGAACGCCCCCGGGAACGCCCCGTCACGTGGTGTGAATTTAGCCCGTGGGGGAAAACAATGCCTTGGCGCTCATTGAAATACATGGGACAATCATGCCGAAGGGTTGCGGTGTCGTTTTCTGTACCACCAATAAACAAACAAATTATAAATTGAAGTTCTACAGCCTTTCTTACATACATACAGAACCGGATAGGAGGACAAAATGGCAAAATTAATCATATCTTATTAGATTACTGTGTGAGTAGAGGTCCGTGTGATATAGTAGTAGATGTTTAACTCGTATTAGGCAGTGGGCCAGATTTGTCTGACGTTACATCCCTTACGAAAAAGAACTATAGTAATCCTATGGCTATTAGTATTCTATAGTAGTGTATAATACTTCTGTGATGTTCATTAATACCTATACTCCTAGGCTATGTCCCAAAAATACTACAGTATTCCTATAGGATTAACGTTACTATAATATTTTGTCCTAAAATACTACAAGATTCCTTTAGTTGTTTTTCATAAGGGATGTTATTAGCGTTATCAGCTGAAGGTTATCAGACTGCAGTCTGTGAGAATTCGGATAACTGTCAGCAAAGTCCCTCTGCAACTTCGTAGCGACTACTAATGATCACCGTTTTACAAAAAGATTAATAGTTTGGAGTGAAGCATATACGTACAATTGGTAAGTGACATGGTTTTATGGACTTATAGTAACTTATACGCAAGTTGATTGAGTTACAGGCTTGTGTTGCCGGTAGCTTCCGCGATGTCTTACCTGAAGATTCAACCAGATATAATAGTCTGGAAACGACACCTCCGGCAAATTTGGTTGGGTCATTGACCCAGTTTTTAATTAAATAAGGGCAATCATAACCTATTACAGTTAATTTTGCAATGTACCGTTGCCGGTCGGCAGGCATAAATGACTCGCAATATGACATTTTTGTCATTCAAATACATAGGATGGTCGCGCTGCTTTCCCCCACGCCGACCACGCCCCCCAACTATGACGCGTTGCCGACTGTATCTACTGTCCCTGCTGAATTAAAAATTGTTACAGTCAAATCCATCCTTTAAATAAATGAACTATTACAGGCTAATCTCTAATTTACCATTTCTGACCAAAATATTAGAGAAAGTAGTAGCCTCCCGAATATGTAATTGTTCGTTTTAAACCTTGTCCATCTGGATTTTGCCCATCTCTCCCAGTCCTGAAAAGGCTCTTATTCATTCGTACGGTTAATGATATCCTTCTTTCTATGGATTCTGGGTTTACAAACATCCTAATTCTCCTTGATCTTAGTTCAACGTTTGATACTATCTTTCATGATATTCTCATTTCCTGTCTTTCTGATATCAGAATAGGTGGTTCGGCTTTTTCCTGGTTCATTTCTCATCTCACTAGCCCCTTTTCCACCAAAAAAGAACTGGTTCGGAACTGGTGCTGGTTCGGAGTTGGTTCAACTTGTGAACCGCTTCAGAACCTATTTGTTTTTCCACTGACTAGAGCGCCCAGGGAACAACGTCGTACGTCGCCATACGTCTTAGCTAGAAACGCTTGCAAATACAACATTACTTTCGGATTCTAACTCGTATACCAAGAAAGCTCTAAAAACAATTGAAATATGTAAGTCTTTTAATCTTTTCGTTTGATATGTAATTTTTTCTGATAAGATATGTACCCCTGTAATTGTGTCTTTTTTTCTTTCCATTGATTTGTTCTATATTGTGTAGGGGTGGCACGGTTCACGAAACCGACGGTTCGGTTTGTATCACGGTTTTAGTGTCACGGTTTTCGGTTCTGTACGGTTCTTGTTATTTTTTCTTTTAATCTTTAACACTTCAGAAATGTACTTCATCATGTGATATATAGCTTAATTATCCACACTTTAGGATACAGTATAAAAAAAATATATTTATGCAATCATGCACAAACTGAATTTGACTCTTTGACTTTAAGCACATTTTGGGACTATCTCAGAGGAAAGCTAGGTGAGATTTTGACACAGCAAGAGAGAAGAAATTGACATGCTTTTCGTTTATTTGGCAAAAAAAGGAGAATGTGTATCACTAGGCTATCTCTACAAGAACTTGTGCATTTTTATCACACAAATCTTATTTACATAAAGAAATTAACTTGCATTTATGAACTGACAACTTTTGTAGCTCTTACAAAAATTCTATCTTTTAAAAGAAAAAAAGAGGAACTACACTGTCTTTTATGAATAAGTCAATATACATGAAACCTCATTGCCTATAATTAGGCTATAGAAATAGCAAAGGCCATAAACATAAAGTGAAAAGTTCAACCTCAACACAAAAAACAGTATCAACAATGCTTCTATTCCCAAAAAGTGAGGGTACCTTTTTTTCAGTTTAAATTAAAGTGCAGGATTTGGAAACATTTGACTGAAGCTCTTATCTAAACATAAAGTGCCACTGTAACGTTATATTAAAATACCATAACATGAAATCAAAAATGTCCCCACACACCGGACTTATAGACTTATAGGACGCTGGCGCATCCTCCAACTCCCTCATCTCTCCCACTTGCCATTTCTCCGCGTGCCGTGACCTGCAGCGCTCCATACTCCACTTTTACTGGCTTGTTTACTAACTTGAACCGGCGCTGCACAGAGCGATCGGTAATGACATCAAATACCGCGAAAGTGAGTGACGGAGCCGTCGTTCCCGCTCTAGTGTGATGTTATTCACCGATCGCTCTGTGCAGCGCCGGTCCAAGTCGAACAAGCTTATGTCGCGCGAAAAGAAAACACACGTCACATACGGGCACGAGGTTACATTGCGCATGCGTCGAACCGTGAGACGCACAGACGCTCCGAACCGAGACAAGCGAACCGAACGGTTCGGGTGTTTTTTCATGTACCGTGCCACCCCTAATATTGTGACTTTTCTTCTTTGCTTATAATGTCTTCAATAAAAAAATTACAAAAATAGAAACGCTTGCGTTAACTTCAAGCATAACAATTACAAAGGCGGACTCCATCGTGTTTCTGCGAATGTTTCTCTTGGATTTGCAATCCTATATTATGGTCAGAAAAGATGTTTAGAGCACATCTAAACCCGCCTCAGACCCCGACGTAAGCGTGACGTGGTAAAAGAATGGTTCTAGTCCAGCAAAGAGTTGGTGCCGCTTTGGCTGTCGAAACACAAAGAACTGGTTCGCGCGCAGGCACCGGCTCTGAACCGGCTCTCAAAATGCTCTGGTGGAAAAGGGGCTTCTGATTGAAAGTACTGTCACCATGCAAGGTTATTGCATGGTGAAAAAAGTAACGGACCAAGGACTGAGCCTTGTGGAACACCCTCTGCCACCACAGCTCCACTGACACAGGGTGTTCCACAAGGCTCAGTCCTTGGTCCGTTACTTTTTTTAATCTACATGCAGCCACTTGATATCATACATGATGTCATACACAAGTATTGACTTTCATTGTTAAGCTGATGACTTCCAAATCCATCTTACCACCTCCTCTGATATTTCATCTTTGCCTGACTCACTGTCGAAATCAAACTGGTTGCAATGAAGTTACACAATGAACTTACCAACCAACCAGCGATTGGCTCTTTTATTTAGAAGGCGGGACATATTGCACTTTGTAGTTTCTCCCATTCATAAGTAATAGGAGTGCAACATCTTTGTATACCTATAGTCTTTGGTTTAGTGGAGCACAAGGGCTGCGTCAGAAATCACATACTCTCCTGAGTAGTAATTACTTCACGACCACTTAAAAAAAGTATGTTCAATATAGTATGAGAGTGTAATCTCTACATACTACATTCGCCATGCTGTCATTATCAAGTAATCTCCTGTGGCCTTATGGGATAGTAATATGCATATTTCAGAATCTCATGGTAGTAGGTCATCAGGGTACTTTTTGCCTACTTTTTTATGAGTATGTGAATTCGGACATACATATTTTGTCACATCCTGTTTTTCGCCTACTATATAGTAGGGAAGTATGCAATTTTGCCAGTGGCTTAAACATCTACAAAGAAGATAGGAAGGAATGCAGGTCAATATTTGGAAGACAGCTCCCTGTGGTGGCTTCTTGAAAGAGTATCTGGATGTGGCCTTACAAACTAATGGTGGGTTATGCGCCACAAATTTTTAATAATCTGTAAAACAGTTCACATTTGTATGTGCTTCATTAAATATTGAGCTGTTTTACTCAAAGATACCTTCAGTAGCCAGAAGAGATGAGCATTACCAATGTCATGTCATTACATATGACGACTTAAAACAAGAGAACGAATTAGTAAAACGTGCTGACATATAAATAAGTCGTTGGAACGGATTGCTAACTCGTCGCCACTATATACGGTGCATATTTTGTCATGTGCGGGGCTTTGTATTAGTACTTCAACTAGTACTTAAGATTTCATTTGCCAGGGAAATACTTATAATTTGCAACTAGTATTATTTCAGCTTTATTTTAATTAACGGAAATTATTTTATGAATTTAAAGGAGTAGTTCACTTTAAAAAAAACTTACTCAACCCCATGTCATCCAAGATGTCCATGTCTTTTTTTCTTCAGTCGAAAAGAAATTAAGGTTTTTGATGAAAACATTCCAGCATTTTTGTCCACATAATGGGAACCAAACGGTTCAAGGTTCAAATGAGAGTTTCAGTGCAGCTTTAAAGGGCTTCATTCAACGAACGAAATGACTCGAAAAAAGATTCGTTCATTTTAATGAACAAGTTCGAACAGGAGATCACATCACAGAGCAAGGCGAGCATTTGTGCTAATAACACTTAACGTTTTAATTTATTTTTGAAATGACTGATCGTTTCGCTAGATAATACCCTTATCCATCGTCTGGTGTCGTTTAAAGCCCTTTGAAGCTGCACTGAAACTCTCATTTGGACCTTGAACCGTTTGGTGCCCAGTGAAGTCCATTATATGGAGAAAAATCCTGGAATGTTTTCATCAAAAACCTTTTTTTTTTAAGTGAACAACACAGTTTTTGGTGTCTTTTGGACCAAATTGGCTTTTATTGTGTGAGCATAAACAGTTGAAACATTCTTCAAAATACAGTATATTTTTTATATTCTATAGAAGACATAAAATCAAAAAGGTTGAAACGGCGTCAACAGTGGCAATGTAAAACAAAAATGGCGAAGAACTGCGGATTATTTATGGTTATCCACATTCCCAAGAACTTGTTTCCCGTATGATTACATAAACAGTTCCCCCCTCACTCTCACTTTCTTTGTTTCAGATTATATAAGCCGTGTTTTTTGTTGTTCATTTGGCTCTATCACAGTGGAGAGATAAAACTCTTGATAGCAACTGAAGGATAAAAACGGAGGGAGGAATCCCGATAAGCGTCGAGACGAAAACGAGGGGCTGCGTTGCTCGCCCTTCTTCCTAATTGAGTTGTTATTTGCATGCTGTGATCAGACAATAACAGCAATTAGTCTCACTCGCTCAAACACACACACATCAACTCGTTGCTCTCTTATCAAAGGTCAGACCGTTTGATCTAGCATCCCAGACAAAACAAACACCCCGTGCCAATCGACAAGCATTGCACACACAGACCGACACACCTCCCACCCAGACATGCAGACAAACACGGTCGCATTGACATGCTTCGTCCATCCACACTCATAATAGGAACACGTGCTCACACGCAACCCTTGTGTGCCCCTGCAGGAATGTTTTGGTTAGCAGGGAGAGTGTGTGCGTCTGAGTGCGTTTCCTCCCATATTATGATGATAAACATGTGAAAGTGTTTCAGATGCCAACTGGATGGAGCGCTGCCAGTCCCCCCACCCCGTCCTCTTTCCCTCCGAAGCGCTAATTTGTCTTCAAATTCCACATGAGAGCGACCGATGAATATTTCTGTGTGCTTTCATTGGGAACTCGCGGAGGAGAGGGCATCGTGATGGATAGCTGAGAAGCTTTAGGTAAACAGGGCGAGGAGGATGTTTTTATACAGGACTATTAAACGAGAGATGATGAGCACATGATTAATTGCATGGTTGTTGGTGCCAGACGGGCCGGTCTGAGTGTTTCACAATCTGCTCAGTTACTGGGATTTTCCCGCACAGCCATTTCTAGGGTTTACAAAGAATGGTGTGAAAAGGGAAAAATGAAAATGGGCGAAAATGCCTTGTTGATGCTAGAGGTCAGAGGAGAATGGGCCGACTGATTCAAGCTGATAGAAGAGCAACTTTGACTGAAATAACCACTCGTTACAACCGAGGTATTCAGCAAAGCATTTGTGAAGCCACAACACACACAACCTTGAGGCGGATGGGCTACAACAGCAGAAGACCCCACCGGGTAACACTCATCTCCACTACAAATAGGAAAAAGAGGCTACGATTCGCAAGAGCTCACCAAAATTGGACAGTTGAAGACTAGGAAAATGTTGCCTGGTCTGATGAGTCTCGATTTCAGATGGTAGTGTCAGAATTTGGTGTAAACAGAAAGAGAACATGGATCCATCATGCCTTGTTACCACTGTGCAGGCTGGTGGTGGTGGTGTAATGGTGTGGGGGATGTTTTCTTGGCACACTTTAGGCGCCTTAGTGCCAATTGGTCATCGTTTAAATGCCACGGCCTACCTGAGCATTGTTTCTGACCATGTCCATCTCTTTATGGCCACCATGCACACATCCTCTGACGGCTACTTCCAGCAGGATAATGCACCATGTCACAAAGCTCCAATCATTTCAAATTGGTTTCTTGAACATGACAATGAGTTCACTGTACTAAAATGGCAGATCTCAACCCAATAGAGCATCTTTGGGATGTGGTGGAACGGGAGCTTCGTGCCCTGGATGTGCATCCCACAAATCTCCATCTATCCTATTAATATGGGCCAACATTTCTAAAGAATGCTTTCAGCACCTTGTTGAATCAATGCCATGTAGAATTAAGGCACTTCTGAAGGGGGTCAAACACAGTATTAGTATGGTGTTCCTAATGATCCTTTAGGTGAGTGTAATTGATGATTTGATGCCCAAGAAACATTTATTATTACTATAAACTTTGAAAACAGTCGTGCTGCTTAATCTTTTGTGGAAACCTTGATACATTTTTTTTACGAGTCTTTGATGAATGGAACCTTAAACATTTATTTGCAATCAAAAACCTTTGTAACAATGTCAACTTTTTGTGACGGTCTTTAATTTCGTGTTTGATCAATTTAGTGCATCCTTTCTGTATTAATTGTAATACCGTACATGTTTTACTTTTACTTAAAGTAAACATTTAGGTAGTGTACCTACCTAGTGAATCTAATAATTAGTTTTGGCAATGTAATGTCAATTGTAAAAACTACAGTGAATCTAGTGTTGCAAACAAGTTAAGTTTAGGTTCAGGTGAGAACACAAAGTGTTAGGTGTTGGCCTATCCCATTTGGTTTATGGTTTGGCAAAGTATGCGGTATGATCAAATATTTGGCACCTGAATGAACACGGTTGACGCTGGAGCATGTTGGCGATCGGCTTATCGTAGATCTGTGCTTGTAAAATTTTGAACAAGTCTTTGGCCTGAGGTCCTCTAAGTTGAATGTGTAACAATATGTCATTGTGTTTTTCTGGCCTCTGCCACAGGTTCACGGTAAATGTGTGTGTCGGCATCACACGGCTGGGGATCACTGTGAACGCTGTGATCGTCTTTACAACGACCGACCATGGCAACCAGCTAACGGTTTAACCGGAGAAGCTCAACCGTGTGCTAGTAAGTTCAGTTCATATGTGTGCTAGCCTAGAGTGGTGTGTTACTGGTGTCAGGGTGTTGCTGTAACTTAGCTTTTTTGTGATTTGGTTACTCTCAATCTCAATATATCATTTGTTCTGATGTTTGGGGTCAAAAAGAAAGAATTCTATGCTTAAAAAATCTGCATTTTTTTTATTAAAAACCCCATAAAAACAGTATTATTGTGAACTAATATTACAATTTAAAATAACTGTTTTCCATTGTAATATATTTTGAATGTCTTTTATTTCTTTGATGGCAAAGCTGAATTTTTAGCATCATTACTCCAGTCTTAAGTGTCACATGATCCTTCAGAAATCATTTTCTTTAGGATACTGTGATGAATAGAAAATTCAAAAGACTATATGTATTTATTTGAAATATAAATCTTTTGTAACATTATAAATATATTTAATGTCACATTTGATCAATTAAATGCATCCTTGCTGAATAAAAGTATTATATTCAGTATATATATATATATTTAAAATTATATATATATATATAATTAATTGCGATTAATCTCATCCAAAATAAAAGTCTGTGTTTACATAATACATTTTGTGTGTGCTGTATATAATTATTTTGTATATAAATACCTATGCATGCATGTATATATTTAAGAATTATTTGCCCTTAAATTCTGTAAATATATATATATATATATATATATATATATATATATATATATATATAAATACATATTCATATATAAAATATTTATATTTATATAAGATTAACACATTTTCTGAAATATATACATGCATGTGTGTGTATTTATATATATATATATATATATATACAAAATAATTATATACAGCACACACAAATATATTATGTAAACACAGACTTTTATTTTGGATGCGATTAATCGAAATTAATTTTTGCACAGCCCTAATATATATATATATATATATATATAGTGACAATTTATAAGTATCTACATTTTCAAAACATGTATTTTAGAGTCCAGTAGTAGATATGGTAAGAATTTGAGGTGTTCTCAGAAATGTCCAATGACTGTTGGTTGGTCAAAACATCTAACTAGTCCAATATTTCTACTACTACAAAATGAAAACTCAACCACTGGAGTTCAAAAGTTGCGCAATTCTTTAGGAAACCTGGCAACCCTGGTCTATATGTCTGAGTTGATTCATATCTGTAATAACCTTATATGTGTATTCTTGTGTCATTGTGTAGAGTGTAAATGTAACGGCCACGCTGACAGTTGTCACTTTGACGAAAGGACATGGCTACGCTCGGGTCAGCGGAGTGGCGGTGTGTGTGACTGCCTTCACAACACCAGCGGCCGCCACTGCCAGCACTGCCAGAGCGGCTTCTACAGAGACCCCGAGAGACCCTTCACTGCCCCGGGCTCCTGCAGACGTAAGACACAATCATGGATCATTCAAATCCTTGTTCAGGCATTAATCGCTCAACATCGGCACATTTATATATTTTTAAAGGGATACTCCACTTTTTTTGGAAATAGGCTCATTTTACAACTCCCCCAGAGTTAAACAGTCGAGTTTTACCGTTTTCGAATCCATTCAGATGATTTTCTGATATTTAGAAGAATATCAGTAACCAGACCGTTTCTGGTCTCATTGACTTCCATAGTAGGAAAAAAATATACTATGGAAGTCAATGAGACTGGAAACTGTCTGGTTACTGATATTCTCCTAAATACCAGAAAATCATCTGAATGGATTCGAAAACGGTAAAACTCTCAGGGAGTTGTAAAATGAGCCTATTTCCAAAAAAGTGGAGTATCCCTTTAATATTGATTATGACTGGCTGGAAGGTGTGTATTAAAACCATTTTTTTTTTGCGTATGTAGTTCCAGTCAGTTTAATCACTGTTCTGTATTAATGCACTGCCTTCATTGAATCTCTCTCCGACACACTCGCACACAGATAAGAGATCGCGCTGCGCATATACAGACACATTCAGGAGCACAGAAACTTCTTTATGCTTTTGTAATGAAATAGCTAATAGCTTTATTTTATGAAATAGCTAATCGCTACATTATATTTCTCAGCAACGAGGGGGTGAGATTGCTGTATTTGAAACAGCTTCTCTATTAGTTGAAAGATCATTCATACACTCATCTCTATCGATAGTTAATTCGAATAAATGTTTGAATTGATTCATTTAAATAAATCTTAATAATCTTGCCACACTACTTTATCTCTCTGCGTCTGATAGGAACTTTTTTTTTTATATCAAACTTAAATAATTCGTCAATGCATCATCAATCCTTCATCCAAAACATGTTTTTTTTGGTCTTCCCCTGATTCACTGTGGTAAGCCTATTAGAAGTGTTTATCTTCTAGACCCGTCGGGATGGTTTTCGTGGGAAATTGCGTAAACGCTTCGCTCGCCGTGCGTGTCTCGTCATATCCGTAAATAGAGAGAAGTTGCTGTGGCTGCTTTGACGCGGAATGGTGAGGTTAGTTTCAGAAATGTTGACATGGAGCAGCTAAATCTCGAATCAATGGGAATCACCCGTTTTAGAAAAACTCAGAACAGAGGAGAGTCTGCCGGCCGTGACAGAGCTCGTAATAAAACAAGAACCAACATTAGCTTGGATTTTTAGAGATGACAAGAACTGACTGAGGGATTTGAAATGGTGTTTTTATTACTCAACAGGTGAGAAAGGTATTTTATTGAACAGATAAACTGCCACATGTATCTCTCTAACAGAGTTCATTGTAAAGCATTATCTATTGCGAAGGGTCGTTTCCTTATGGTTGTTGTAGCGATGAAAATAAGTCACATGTACCCTTCCAGTCAAATATTATGCTGCAAACATCCATTACCGCTTTAACTTGCAAACGACCATGGTATAAGAGGGATAATCCACAGCTAGTTGTGCTTTAATCTATTTGAATGGACTCCATTTTGCGTCAGGTGGTTCTTTGTCTCCACGTCATACATTAAAATCATTTAATGCACAGCTATTATATTACATACACAATATTTCAACTTTAAGTGTGGAATACTTCTATAAAAACTGGATCCAATGTTCCTTATAATTCGTTTTTTTTTTTTTTTTAGTGTGTGAATGTGTGTTTTGTGTCTTAAACAAAGATGAAAGCCATTAATCTCAGATTTTGAAAAGCTGCTTAAAATGGCATGTGGAGTATCTGTGATTTCCCCACTGTTCCGTTCTTGATCTCCGTCTTTCTTCAACGTGTGCATGAAAATGCGAGTGAGTGTTTGAGTATACGTGTGCAATTTCAAGAACTCATCAGATCAGCGAACATGTCCAATATTGTAGCACACACACGCATGCACACATTGAGGGGATGTTTGGTATTGAATGTTGTTCATGCTCGGAATGCTAATGGCTCTTACGGCGAGTTGGGACATGTAGAATAACAAGAACGTTGATGGGATCTCGGCCATGTGTGTGTGTGTGTGCAGGAGTGTTAAATATGGAGGCAGACAGATTAATCATCTGATGACATCAGTCTCATAATAATTGAAGCGTCGGGATGGCTCTATATATTCGTTCTTATGATGCGAGTGCGCTTGTATTTGCCTCAGGAAACGCCACTAATAATATGCATATAATTTGCAACCTGATGTGTGTATTTTGTGTAACTTTCTTTCTTTCTGAATTGCAGGTTGCATGTGTAACCATGTTGGTTCCACAAGTTGTAACCCTGATAATGGAGACTGCATCTGTAAGCCAGGGGTGGCCGGGCCACGCTGTGACCAGTGCATGCTGGGATACTGGGGTTTCGATGAATATGGTTGCAAGCCCTGCCAGTGTGCTGGCGATTGTGACCCGTACACAGGAGACTGTATGATTAGGTGAATATGAACCTTTTTGATTATGTAAGACATTGATAATGCATTTATTTGAACAAAAGTACAATAACAATACACTATAATTCATCGCATGTACATAATGCTAATATTAAATACATTTATTTGAGATCCACTGTGTGTGATTTTTAGTTAGGACGGCCTTATATCAGCCTCATTATTGATAACTAAAGCTATTAAAACTATTAAACAAATGATTTTGGTTCCTGAAATTAGATGAAAAACTTGTACCAAAATGACTAAAACTGAAATAAAAATAAATTAAAGCTATAAAGAAATATTTAAAAAAAATAATAATAAAAAATGAAAGAAGTTCGTAAATAATAAATACTACAATGTTATATATATATATAACTAAAATAACATTTAGACTCTTTTTGTAAGTCACATTTAACATGAATAATGAATTTCATAGCATTAGATTACAAAAATATCAAACTATGTGATATTTTCACCAATTGTTTCCATAGTGATTAAAGATGGAAATTGAGTTTGTAGTAGCAGAAGACAATCAGAAAGTGTCCACATGTTTTTCTTCAATTTGAATAGTAATAAAGATTTTGTTTTATCATTCAACACATGCCATCTTCGACGCTTTTTGCTTGGAAAGTGTGCTTGTGCTAACTTTACTTCAAATAAATGCCTGTTGGTTTGATATTTTGTTGTCAAATCCAATGACTTTCATTTTCAAATGTGATTAGAGTTGGATGTTGGGTTTCCATGATTTATGGGAACTTTCTATACACGTAATGGTATTTATACTGTACAAACTGTATATTTGATCCCCCTAAACCTATTTTCAAAAAAACAGGTTTTATTAAAATGTAAAAAAAACAAGTAATTTTCCTCGTGGGGACCAAAAAATGTCCCATAAAACCCAAAATCTTTGACTTTGTGGGGACATTTTGTGGTTTTACTGTATTATGATAAAAATGGCATTGATAGATAGTAACACAGATATATAACCATGCATGTGTGTGTGATTCTTGTCTAGGTCTGAATCAGATCCCAACAGCACGGCAGAAAATCATCTTTTTCGAACAGAAGAGCTTTTCTCCGCCCTTAGTCATCCAGGTATTAAATGGAAATCTCGGAGCTGATAACAGCGCCGTCTTGTTCCCATGAAAAGTTTATTGTCTCGTCTGGGTTGAAGGCATGTGCTGTTGTAAAGTCGTGCCTGTTTTGAAGTTGTCATAGCTGCAGAAAGAAACTGACAGCCAATACTTTAATTGCTGGGTATTTCTTTGCTTGACAGACAAATGTGTATGCAAACAGCAAGCCCTTGGAAACCGCAAAGTGTTCTGCAGCGTAAAATATGCTTATGGTAAGCAGCACATAAAACTGTCCCGAGACCAGCTCATGCCTGCTGTGCATGGAGTTGACGTGTGTTTACTTGTGTGTTTGCAGCAGTGAAAGTGAGAGTGCTCGGTGCTCATGATAAGGGCTCTCATGCAGAAGTGGATGTTAAGGTTCTCAAGGTGTTGTGGGATAACTCGCGCCTCAGGCTCTCTCGGGGAAATCGAACTCTTTATCCCGAGTCTTGGACGTCACGAGGCTGCACCTGCCCTGTACTTTTCCCAGGTTAGCAAACATGCTCACAGATTCACGGTTTGCCCATATGGAGATTTCCCACACAGTTTCTGTGTTGATTGTGGGGATAAATACGTGGAATGGATTTAAATCTGATCAGATGCGGTAAATGGACCTTGGAGAACTGTGTTTAGTCAAGTCAAGTCAAGTCAAATATATTTATATAGCGCTTTTCACAATACAGATTGTATCAAAGCTGCTTCACAGTATCAATCAAGACAACATAACAGTTTAACTGGAGGTATTATCAAATCAAATGCATTGTGAAAGGCCTCTGGCCTCATTTCCAAGTTAGCATTGGTGTTCTTTATCAGTGGAAACAGTTTTCAAAAATTTTCATCCAGTCCAGTTTTATCCACAAGTTTCCGAGGGGTGCTCCTGTAAAAAATAAAGTGGGTGTAACTTCCAGTAAGGCGGCGGAAGTAGCATTCCAATGGTATTTTGTGTGTTAGTTAGCGAAGAAGCTAGCTGTTTTTCGGAGAATTATTTTACTATTTAAAGACGCAAATCTTTATGAGAGATGTCGTTACGGAGCTCAGGGACAACATGTGCTGTTCGCGGTTGTATAACCGGACTAAACTAATTCAGTGGCTTAAACGTGATTGTTTTGAAAATAAGCTGAAAACGAAAATCAGAGTGATCCTGCCAACGACTGTAGTTTCCATCACCTCCCAAAACACGACGAATCTTCCTGTGTACATTTGTTTAAATTATTAATATTCTATAAACTTTTATCAGCATGTGTTTGGCTGTTCGCTACTGATGTTACACCTAAACTCAGGATCAAAGCCTGAGTTGACAGAATACCAAATGTGCCAGTTAATGTATTCAAGTAGCACATTCATTTATAATTTTAAATAAACTCCAAAGCACAATGACTAAGTGTGTATTTTTTATTTTAATTGTTTGTCAGCTCACACAACTGTCTGTCACCATGCCTTGATGAGTATTGATTATTAATAATGTTATTATAATACTCCCAATCAACTACTGCAGAGGGTAAAGGTACTGTTATTTCACCCTTTTTAATTTCGTTGAGGTTGTGTTCCCACATCGTTAGCTAGTTTGGATCGCTACAACTTGAATGACTGTCAACTGTTGAATGAACGAGTGTCAAGCATGTCGAGTCGCGCTTTGTTTACTTCAAACCAGAAGTCGCGCCCACTTTTGACGCAAGGCCTCATGGGGCGTAGGAAACTTGTGGATAGTTCGCTGGTGCTAGGATAACGCGAGTCAATGTTAACTGCTAGCCTGCCATTAAAAACAGTTTTAGCCACTCCACAGTACACCAAAAGCAAATAAATTATAACGCCAGACTATCGATGTAAATGTCAAAGAAGATATTTAGACAAAGAAGTGCAAGCAAAGAAGAACAAGCAGCCAAACAATAAACATAGCATGGCGGATAATAACTGAACAAGTGTTGATATAACGTTAGCAGTTTCAAAACCATGTGAATGAATGAGTTTTAAGTTCTGCCGTGAAGAGACAGCTTATTCCAAAAGCATATTCCAGAGCTTAGGAGCCATAATACTGAATAACCATTTCACTTGATAACAAAGTAAGGTCATATACCATAAACACACGAACTCAAAGGTCTTCACGGCAACCCGTCAAAATAAAAGTTCGCAAATTAAATTGTGACAAATATATTACAGTTGTACAGTAGAAGCTATGTCTCAATGTAATAATAGTATTGTTTGAGGAAAAAAGTTAATTTCAGATTATTAAAAGATAAATTAAATGAATGTTTTATGCCTACATTTGATTGCCAAAGTCTTGTGTTCATATTTACGGTCATGTTTTTATGATAAACATCAGGGTATTTCCTCGATTTCCTTTCACCTGATGGTGAAGTGGTGGTGTCTCATTTCTTAGGGGAATATTTGTTAGCCCTTACCACTCTGTTTCAAGGGGGAAGGAGTAGGCATAGGGGTATAAAAATTAAATTGGGATTGGGCCAAGGCTCATTTATCATTCTGTTAGCCTACAAAAATGCAGTCATAAAATCAATTGATTTTCGGGCATGATTGTCGAGTATTTACAAAATATATACTTTAAGTATAGTACTTTACCTAATTAAAGTTCTGTATATTATGTTAAAGATCTGTATGAAATGAGGGGAAAAATAAAGCAAATGCATAACTATGACTAAAAGTACATAACTAAAAATATAAAAAAAAATACTTAGTTTATGAATAATAGCAAATTAGTACATTTTTAACACTGCCTATTTTTTTTATACATGTTTGGTGATATTGGCCCAAAGTGATACTTTTGTAAACTGATCAGACTGTGTTTCCTCTTGCTTTAGGGGTGGAATATCTCGTAGTTGGACACGAGGATGTGAGAAAAGGCCGTCCCATGGTTAACATGAAGAGTATAGTGAAGCCATGGAGACCCAGCTTGAGCCAAAAAGTCCATCAGCTTCTGAAAACCAAATGTAGTTCAAAGACCTAGAGACTCCCATGCTACCTGTCAACTTACCCTTTATTTTATTAAGACCATTTTCATCCTCTCAATCAATCCTTTAAAACAGTGGTTCTCAACCGTTGCGACTTTTGTCCAAGACAAAATTTGGAGACCCTTCTTTCTAAGCTGATATGTACCTCTGGCACTTCTATTGTAATAAAATAAAAATAAATAATTTAATAACAGTTTAATGTTGTGAATATAATTGCATTTATACCGTTTTAAGACGTATTGGTAAGCTTGCTGAGACCCCTAGTGGGCCTCCTGGTTGAGAACCACTGCTTTAAAACAAGCTGTATGGATGTATTCGCTAGCTGTCAGGTGAATACTAGCACTGTACAAAGTGTATAAAAAATATGTATGTATGTGTATATATAAGATAATATATGTAGTTTTTTATTTCTATAACTAACCCTGTATATAGCATGCATTTTGTACACATAAAATACAATGCATATATGCAATATTATTGTCTTATGGTTACCTTTATCACGATTGGAAAAAAAGAGTTTTCTTACTTTTATTGATATGCATTAATACATTTTAGTACCGAACATGACCACAAGGTGTCAGCCTATAATCATATTAATGAGTATGTTGAATCATATTTACAAGAACAAAATGAAACATGATTTACTGCTGATAGAAGAGATAGGCCAAGGCTGTCTTAAAAATCTTATTACAAAAATAATGTTGCTAAAGCTCACACTTAAAGGGATAATTCACCCCAAAATGTTGCCATTTTATTAACCCTCACGGTGTTCCAAACCTGTCCGAGTTTCTTTCCTCTGTTGAACACGAAAGAAGGTATTTTGAGGAATGTTGGCAACCGATGGCTACTGTCATGGTTAAACACATTCATCAAAATAGCTGCTTTTGTGTTCAATAGGAAAAATATATATATTTATACAGATTTAAAACAACTTGAGAGTGAGTAAATGATAGAATTTCCCTTTAATTTCATTATTACTTTGGAGGTGACATTTTTTTACCACATAATTTATCTTGTGATTACAATATCAAAAAAATCCCAAAGATATACTTTCTAAATATAAAATATAAAACTTAAATACATCTAAAACAGGGATCAGCCAACCCGTCGCGGTGGGCGGAGCTAACGCTGGTCCATGAGGCCCCGCCCCTCCCGCATCCGCATCTCTGTCAGACGCGCAGATTGACGTGCCGCGATGTCGCTTTCCGCAACGAAGACGCTGATGGAATTACATTCAAACTAAAGAAGGAGAAAATGTCCGAAGTACGAAAATTCACAAAAAGGTTGAGCAAGCCTGGGACGGCTGCGGAGCTCAGACAAAGTGTGTCGGAGGCGGTGAGGACGTCCATTGCTGTGGTTAGTAACTCAAGAGACTAGTCTCTCTCTCTCTGTGGGCTGTGTCTCAAAACGTAGTGAGCTTCCTATGTAGGCGGCGTTTTGGACATCACAGGCGCGTGCATGGCAGGCAGTTCACTAGAGTGTAAAACAGTCCTAGTTTATTATTTAACTTCGTATATGCAGATAAGCTGTCAGGTATCGCTTATAGTCGTTTTTCTGTGTGCAAACGGCGTTTGTAATTATTATTGAAACACGTGCCAGACTGCTGAGGCAAGAAGCATTACGTCTCGTGCCTTCAGGGCAATAACCGCACCGCAGCACAGCTTCAACATCTGTCTAACACATCACATAGACGTTAGCGCCATGTACATACTGAGATATGCATTGATTTAAATGAGAAAATAGGGTTGTACTTCCACGAAAAGGCCGGTATAGGTGATCCTGACTGGAACCACATGGATCATCCTTATGCCTTTGTGTAAAAAAGAGACATGTGCTCATGCACCAGTCCAAGAATGGTCCATGCTCTCTTTTTCTTTACAAATTGAGAAATAAATGATCAGATGTTGAGAACAGATATGTGTCACTAATGTTTTTCTAGGATATAGATTGCTGCACCATTCATTTGAGGCATCAGCTATGCTCAGAAATGATATTTTCAGACAGACACATGTCACGAGACTGAGATTTTTCCACCAGAGCTGTATGAGCCTATCATGTCATCATTGTCAGTTTGATTGTGGTTTCCAGGGAGACAGACAACAAATGGCACTCTATGGAGATTGCAAAGCCCTTGTGTTTCCCATGAGAATACCCTCCGGCTGCTCAGCGGTGCTTCCTGTGTCCTCTGCATGTGCTGAATAAAGTGTTTGTTTCATCTTTCCCCTTTTTGTGCCTCTTTTGCACACTGCATCTGAACAAATTCAACCAAAACGATGACACAAGAAGTGAAAGAAGTGATTATCGCCGCTCATTGTTCCACGTAAAACCCAATGGAATTGATAACAGAGCAGAGTTTTATTTTTGTTGACGTATTTCTCATCGGAAGTTTCCTTATTTCTTCCATTATTTTCTGAAATAGGGAATAGGTTGTTAGTTATGTCAGAGCCGTGATCATGATTACTCGTTTCAGGTCGTACAAGGGGGCGGGGCATTGTAATTCAAGAGAGAGTTCGATTGGACAAAAATCTGTAGTGCAGTTGCACTGTTTTACAGAAAGAGAATGACTAGGCTACATTTTATGCCTAGATTACATGATTTTAGCCTGATTTTGGCATGATCCATTTGACGTAGGGTGTCGTGGGGATTCGTAAACGACAACGGGCGTCGGGACGCAAGATTCGATCGTATCATCTCGTATAGTGTGTCATAGTGGGCGACAACCTACGATGCTTCACGACAAAAAGACTAGCATGTTTATTTTTTTAACGGTTGTCCACGACGGTTCCGTCACATGTATGAGGTTGACCAATAGGAGCACAGAATCTTTTCTGTACACAACTTTCAAAAATGGCGAAACCAAAGAGAGACGATGGTGCTAACGTTAAAACTAACAGTAAAAATATATAAGAAAACAATATTTTACCTCAAGTTCTCTTTGGAGGATTGACAGCCCAGAGCAATCCAGGAACGTGTCCATTGTCGGGTTTTCTTTCTTTTTTAACTTTTTTTCTGAACACAGGACAGCCAATACAACACTCACCGCTTCATCCATTGTTTGTTTACGTTCGTTTCCGGAAGTCACTCTACTAGTTTCGCCTTCTCGATGACATCACGCGCACCTTTAAAGACGGCATGCGATGACTGGTCAGGAAGCAACGTGTAGTCTGACGACACAACAAGATTTTAGGAGTCAAAATCGTGTAATCTGACACAGTGACTATCGTAACAGACAAAAAAATCGTGATGTGTAAAAAAAAAAAATGTGTATGAGTAACACTTTGGAGAACACTAGCAAATAGAGTGACATATTTTGGTAGGTCAACCTGAAAGTTTGCATCGCCCTGCCTTGAAAGAAGCCAATAGGATTTTCCTTTGACTTTTTGATAAAAGCGTAAATGCAATCGACAGAAGTCAAAAGCTAGCCTGACTTCGTCATACTCATATTCTAGTGAGAATATGAGTCTGAAACTCCTCCGTAGGGTTTTGATTATGAGGCGTGTCGTAACCGAACTAGGAGAAAAAAACCCCTCTGCACTCAATTGGATAGTCGGTAGACCTACAACCAATCAGAGCAACTCAAGTCAACTCCTTTGCATAGCGCAGTTTTCAACTACAGAACTTACTTATTTTAGAAATTAAATAACGAGTGTTGCTTCTTTTACTTACTTCTCCATGAGTGCGGCCAAAGGAGAAACCACAGCGACCGCTGGCTTTTCATTACGTCCCATCTTCTTAGCGACCGTCAGAGCCAGCTGATAAGTTACACTTTTCCCGAATCATGTTGGAAGGACGCCAAAAATATCTTTCCGATCGACAAATGCCTTGATTGCAGTTCTCTGTTTGTCTATTAAAATGAATGCGCTGTCGATTTATTTTACAAAAGACGCGACAGTGGAATCTATACATCTCAATTCTCCAGCTGCAGTCATCTCTGAGGGAAAACAGTTAGCGCTCTTTGATAACGTGATGATTACGTCCCTGCAGATCATCTGTCCATCATCGTATAAAGCCCGCCCTGGCAATTTGATTGGCCCGAACGTTTCTTGTCTGATCATAATTACTCCTCAATGGATCGAGTCCAGACCGAACTTCCCGACCAAAAAATGTTGTGGGCGGAGTTCGGGCTGGCATCCAGGCTAGTCAAAAGCTAAACGTAGGCTGTTAACAAACTACACCACTGTCGCATGACTTCAACATCACCATCACTAAGCTTCCGATGACTCTTCAGTCTATGCTTAAAAACATTTTCCCTGAAAATTTGAGTTAAAATAGTTTGCAAGAGTGCGATTATAAACACGAGGCTGTGAAAGCAAACTAGTGTGTAGATGAGTTTACCTTTGACAAGTAAAAGCTTTTAAAAAAATCACAATAAGAGAGTATTACTGGTGTGTTTTATATGGTGGAATAAAACGTGAAAATATCTTGAGCTCGTGTTCCCCTTCAAGCATTTACCCCAAAAAACCCATCGATGGTTCCAGAAGTGAAGTTTACACACATCAGCTGTTGTCTGCCGAGCCAAAGCCTCACATCTGGAGGGTACATTAACCACCCAGAACACGGGCTCAAGGCAGCTTCACGTCGCCCACTGTGTCGCCCTTTACATTTGCTTTTTGAGTTCTTGCATACGGAAATAACATGACTGAAACGCGCGTGGCGCCAACGCCCATGAGCTTGTGAGCGGTAAACTGGCTCATATTTCCTTTTACCTCAGCCTGTGGTTTGATGGCCTGTGATTCTTCTTCTTCAGTTCCTCTATGACCTCAACAGGGTTGACGTTAAAAGCCATTTTTTAAGTGATCTGAGGCCATGTGGTTGTTTTTGCAGAGGTTGGGCTATTTTTGGCATTAAGAAGCTAGTCCTACCACGATAAGGTAGCTTAACCTTGGCCCTGGGAATGCAACGCTTGGCTTGGAGCGAGAGACAGTACTTGGATTGGGGAATATGCAAGCATTCCCATTGGGGAAGTTGGTTGGAAGGGCCGTTTAGAGAGAGTGAAGTTTAGACTTTGCTGTAACTCATGCTCTGTTGCAGTAGCAGCTGGACTGGCTGTGGTTTTTTGCCTCTATGTGGGATGACACATGACAGGAAGTTGCTGCTCATACACACACATTGGTTGTCAGCTCTTGTGTATGTGCTTTAGAAACACAGGAAGCATTTATGTGTATTATAAGAGATTGTATTTGATGCATGGCTGTTTTTGTCTTTATTTGTGCTGTTGTTTCTCAAGCTAGACAATTAATGAAAGCAAAACATAGTATAGTGCAATTTAAATATACACTTCTGTTCAAAAGTTCAGTAGGCCTACTTTTATTTAGCAAGGTTGCATTACATGGATTAGAAGTGACAGTTATGACTTTAAATGTTTATGTTTTTAATAAATGCTGTTTTCAAGTTTCAAAGAATTCGGAACTGACCACAAAATGATTATGAATATAATGATTTCAACATTGATTATATTAATAAGTTTGAATGATTTCTGAAGGAACATGTGACTGGAGGCTCGAGTAATGATGCTGCCATAAATAAATTACTTTTTAAAATATGTTCAAATAGAAAACAGTTATTTATTTTGTAATAAAATGCGGAGATGTCAGATGGCCCAGTCAGTTGTGATTGGTCAACTCTGCTCTGATTGGTCAGATGGCCCAGTCTGTTGTGATTGGTCTACTCTGCTCTAATTGGTCAGATGGCCCAGTCTGTTCTGATTGGTCTACTCTGCTCTGATTGGTCAGATGGTCAAGTCTGTTGTGATTGGTCTACTCTGCTCTAATTGGTCAGATGGCCCAGTCTGTTGTGATTGGTCTACTCTGCTCTGATTGGTCAGATGGCCCAGTCTGTTGTGATTGGTCTATTCTGCTCTGATTGGTCAGATGGCCCAGTCTGTTGTGATTGGTCTACTCTGCTCTGATTGGTCAGACCCCCCAGTCTGTTGTGATTGGTCTACTCTGCTCTGATTGGTCAGATGGCCCAGTCTGTTGTAATTGGTCTACTCTGCTCTGATTGGTTCGATGGCTCAGTCTGTTGTGATTGGTTTACTCTGCTCTGATTGGTCAGATGGCCCAGTCTGTTCTGATTGGTCTACTCTGCTCTGATTGGTCAGATGGTCAAGTCTGTTGTGATTGGTCTATTCTGCTCTGATTGGTCAGATGGCCCAGTCTGTTCTGATTGGTCTACTCTGCTCTGATTGGTCAGATGGTCAAGTCTGTTGTGACTGGTCTACTCTGCTCTGATTGGTCAGATGGCCCAGTCTGTTGTGATTGGTCTATTCTGCTCTGATTGGTCAGATGGCCCAGTCTGTTGTGATTGGTCTATTCTGCTCTGATTGGTCAGATGGCCCAGTCTGTTGTGATTGGTCTACTCTGCTCTGATTGGTCAGACCCCCCAGTCTGTTGTGATTGGTCTACTCTGCTCTGATTGGTCAGATGGCCCAGTCTGTTGTAATTGGTCTACTCTGTTCTGATTGGTCAGATGGCCCAGTCTGTTGTGATTGGTCTACTCTGATCTGATTGGTCAGATGGCCCAGTCTGTTGTGATTGGTTTACTCTGCTCTTATTGGTCAGATGGCCCAGTCTGTTGTGATTCGTCTACTCTGCTCTGATTGGTCAGATAGCCCAGTCTGTTGTGATTGGTTTACTCTGCTCTGATTGGTCAGATAGCCCAGTCTGTTGTGATTGGTCTACTCTGTTCTGATTGGTCAGATTGCCCAGTCTGTTGTGATTGGTTTACTCTGCTCTGATTGGTCAGATGGCCCAGTCTGTTGTGATTGGTCTACTCTGTTCTGATTGGTCAGATTGCCCAGTCTGTTGTGATTGGTCTACTCTGCTCTGATTGGTCAGATGGCCCAGTCTGTTGTGATTGGTCTACTCTGCTCTGATTGGTCAGATGGCCCAGTCTGTTGTGATTGGTCTACTCTGATCTGATTGGTCAGATGGCCCAGTCTGTTGTGATTGGTCTACTCTGCTCTGATTGGTCAGATGGCCCAGTCTGTTGTAACTGGTTTACTCTGCTCTGATTGGTCAGATGGCCCAGTCTGTTGTGATTGGTCTACTCTGCTCTGATTGGTCAGATAGCCCAGTCTGTTGTGATTGGTTTACTCTGCTCTGATTGGTCAGATAGCCCAGTCTGTTGTGATTGGTCTACTGCTTGCAACGCGTGTCGGAAACCAAATGCTCATTACTATATCTGAATCCCAGCTCCAGATCTTCTTCAGCACTTCATCATACACAGTGAAACGAACAATGGCATAATTTTTTTCTGTATCAATTTTAGCGCGAATCCTAGTCCTTTCGAAGTGCATCAGAGAGGATTCTCTGATCTGAAAACACGAACCAAACTCCTTCAGGCCTCATCAGCTACAACTACAGTGTTTGAAGGTTGACGTTGTTCGCCGAAGACCATAGACTGGCATTATGCAAATTTGTTACATTATTACATAGGTTTGTATCAGAAAGTGACACTGGAATTGCTGACGACTCGTTTCAACAGTTCAGAATCTATTCTTTTTTTTTTTAGGAGACAGTAACTATATTTGATGTGCACATTGATCTGAAAACATTTGCAGACCTTTTACATTCACAAACAGCAATAATACACACTGCATGAAAGGTAATATTTGAAAAAGCATAATAAGGGGCACTTTCAGCATTTTCTGGCTGCAGTAGCGTCCGTCCAAGCTTGCAGAAGTTTCCACAAGGTGATTTCTAAAAAGGATTAGTTGAAATTGCTTTAATTTGGACTCGTTTTCCTTTATTACTTTGATTTCAGTTGAAATGTTCACAAAAGACCCGTGTGATTATGGGTTTAAGCCACACTGATCCTGTCAGAGCTGAACTGCTTGAAACATGAGAAACAATGAGCAGCTTTAACCAGCTCTGAACTTTGAACAGTAGAGTTTTTATCTAAACCCCAAGTACTGTAGTTATGAAACTGTAACTTCCTCTTTATATCTCTGAAATTTTATATCTCTGTAGAAACTTTAAAGGGGACCTATTATGCAAAATTCACTTTGGACATAAATGTGTGTGTACACAACCACTCTATACTATATAGTGATAAAAATCCACTCACTCATTTTTTTTGAATCCCCATAAATCATAAGCAGTGTCTTCCACGACCTATTTTCAACCATGAGTCTGGTGTGATGTCATAACAGCCACAGGCCCCGCCCACAAATGTTGACAGACACTGTCATTTTAACATAGCACCGCCCTGATTGAGTTGCACACAAGCGTTGTTGGTGTTGTGTTGTGTGGCTGGATGTATTAATCCACATAGCTCTCTCTATTTACTCCCAAAATCTGAGCCAGCCGCTGGAAATTTAGTTTTGCTTCCTCAATTCGTTTATGTACTTAAGGACTTATACTGTGTTTACTCAGCTCTTACAGTGATTTTATGGAGTACAACTGATGCTTCATCTTTTGTGTGATGTACAATGAACTTTATTAAACTCATCAGTATATTTTTGGCCATCGTTCAGACAGGGTCCGCTACAGTAATAGTGGATACAAGCAAATAACAAATACGTTATAACCGTAATTAAACTGAACCATACCTGTTCCATCTCCATACAGCATATAGTCCATACACTGTTAATGAGAGTTTCTGTTTTGATATTATCATCCGTCTGTGAGATGAGATTGTTCTGACACGGAGCGCGAGCTTTTGAGGCTCCGCCCCCTGTGCCAGCAGCTCATTTGCATTTAAAGGGCACACACTAAAACGGTGTGTTTTTCTCAGCCTCAAAAAGTGACAATTTAAACATGCTGTAAAAATTATCTGTTGCGTATTTTGAGGAAAAACGTCACATACACACTCTAGGGACATCAGAGACTTATTTTACATTTTGTTTAACAGAAGGGTTGGCGTCAAGTTAACTGAAATGTCATCTATTTTGCAATTCCCATTTGGTACTGTGCAACATGGGTTAAAGTGGTGAGATACTTGAAATGAATCATTTGAATATTTAAATGAAATGAAATGGTCTGTTTTGGTGGAAACGCTCTCTCTTCTGTGGACGATGCTCTTTGATTGACTATCAGACCATGACACGGGCATGTCAGCTGAGTCAGTAGTGTGTGTTTAAGCTTTAACACATGATTCTCATTTAGAAGGCAGCTGAAAAGAAAGGGAAAGTTTTTTAGAGAAAGCTTAAAAAGTTAGAAATCGGAAGTCCTGGAACTGATTTATTTTGTGTGGAAAGGGTGTAGAGAGGCAGTAAGCTGTGTCTGCTATATTCACAGGCAGAGCTTTCAAATCACTCTAACAAGTACAAAAGATTAAACTGTTGAGATTCACTGATCCACATCGTGTGTGTTTGCAGGAGCAGCCGAAGATCATCGAGCCGCTGGACTATGAGAGCGTGGTGTTCCAGAGGAAAGCTCAGATCCACAGTGATCCTCAGAGAGACCTGCTGCTGTGGCCAGCTGATGATGTTTCAGTGAGTCCTGCACAAGCACATTTCCTGCGGGTTATTTGTTTGGGTCAAGTCTTCAATCTTGTGCAGGCTTCCTACAAATCTAATTTAGCAGGCTAAGCTTTACCAATCCTAATATTACATTGCAAACATTACAAAATATAAGATTACTATTTAAACAACATAAATATTATCTATCTATCTATCTATCTATCTATCTATCTATCTATCTATCTATCTATCTATCTATCTATCTATCTATCTATCTATCTATCTATCTATCTATCTATCTATCTATCTATCTATCTACATGTATCTGTCTGTCTGTCTATTTATCTATCTGTCTATCTTTCTGTCTGTCTGTTTCTGTCTGCCTGTCTGTCTATCTATCTAATCTATCTATATCTATCTATCTATCTATTTAGGAGGCACAGATTGATCGTCAAAGGAGAACCATCGTTCCTTCAGTTCCTCAAAATGCAGAGATTGAAGCTAAAAGCCTGTTTGCCAAAGAGGTAAAGATCGCGCTGAACCTCACAATACCAAAACAAGAGCAAGCCTGCAGCTTTCCAAAATCAAAAAATATGAGATCACACTTTCCTGTTTTTCATATTTTGATGTGTTCCTGATCACGTGATTGAGTACTTGAGCAATGCTTGTGCTCTTCGGCAGTGCATTAAGATGTACAACACCAACTGGCACGTCATCAACTATAATTACGAGGCCTACTCTGGAGATTTCCGGACGCTGCCCTGGTATGTCAAAGTTAGCTTTTTTTGCCAAAGGTTTTGCACTGCTATTTGCACAGTTTGCGTAAGCTACTTTTTCTGTCTTGCAGTAAAGGGATGAAGATGGAAAAGCTTCCCAGCCAAGTGTTTGAGGTGGATGAGGGGGAGGAGGTAAGAGACGTTATGTACAAGCGCAGGATATTGCACTCCCTCTTTTCATTTGCTTGTTTTTAATAAAGCTTTTCTTAAAAGCATTTTGAATTATGTCCAGAATCAAACAATAAATTGCCTACCATATTTACAGAAAAAAAATGCTTTGTCAATTGTTTCACAGATTTCAAAACAAGAGTTCTTCAAGGTCAAGATAAAAAACTGAGCCTTTATATAAATTATTAAATGTATTTTAAAGCAAACTCAAAATCCATGCTTGACATATAAACAGGAATGTCTCTTCAAGTAATGTTAAACACACAGAACATATTTTAATCATATATCAAGAAACTCTTCTAAAGATTCATTAGAAATGTCTGAGTCGGCTAACTGACTAAACAGCTTTATTACTGTCTAAAAAGAACTGTATCCAATCAAAAAAATTAGAAAAAGACTAATTCTTAAAAAATATTTGTAAATAGTCGAAAAGTACTGCATTTTGTTCTCTCTGAAATGCTTTGAGGTTTAAAAGTCACACATTTATTGTGTTTTTATGATCAATTATTGCATTTACTTCTGACTACTCAGAAGTAGCACTCACACAGATCAGTAGTGTGTTACTGTACTACACCTCTTATTAACATTATAGATATTGTCCTTCTCCTTCGGACGGCATTGTAAATGTTGTGATGCTTCCGTGAGGTCGTATAATCAGATGTAGAGATGAAGGCCAGACGGCCCATTACATGCAACCTGACCCTCGTGGTCTATTAATAGACACACACTAAAGTGTCCAGCAGATCTTGATCAAATTAGATGTAAGGAATGGTGATTACAGGGCAAAAAAGATTGCTTCTCCACCCTGTGTGTGTGCGTGCATTTGCGTCTAAATCTGTGTGTATGTACATGTTTAGACATGGATAGTCTTACTGTTTAATGTGTTGTTGTGAAAATAACTTTTATGCCAATACTTGCACAATAATGAGGCCATGATATGAGAAAATAAATCAGTATCTCGTTCAGTTGCAAAATTAAAATACACTCACCCATATGTCATTCAAAACCTGTTGGCATTCCTAGCTTCTGCAGAACACATACAATATTTCATAAAATAATGTTCATTTACATCCCATACCTCAAAGATTGGTGTATTTACAGTTCACGACTCCATCCTTATATCAACAATGAATATGAATTACTGTCATAGTACCTCATTGCATATTTATTAGGGCAGTCAAACGATTAATCATCCAAAATAAAAGTTTGTGTTTACATAATATATGTGGGTGCACTGTGTATAATTATTTTATTTATATAAATACACGCACACATGCTTGTATATATTTAAGAAATATTTTTATGTTTACTGTATATACTGTAGATTTATATATAATTTATATTATATAAAAATATAAATATTTTTTATATATAAATATTTTTTTTCTTAAATATATTTATATATATAAAATAATTATACACAGTGCACCCACATATAATATATAAACACAAACTTTTATTTTTGGATGCGATTAATCGTTTGACAGCCCTAATATTTATACTAACGTTTAAAAAGTTTGGAGCCGGTAAGATTTTTTAAAAGAAATGAATATGTATTATTAATTCGACTGATAATGCTACAAAAGATTGATGTCAAATAAATGCTGTTTTTTTTTTTTTTACTTTATTCATCAAATAAATGTCAGGGTTTCCGCGGGGTCTTAAAAAGTCTAAAAATGTCTAAAATTTCTAAAAGGCCTTAAAAAGTCTTAAATTTGCTGAAGTATTATGTTCTAGGTCTTAATTCATTTTAAACGGGTCTTAATTTTCCTACGTCCATGTTAATCTCAGTGAAACTTTCATTGAAATGGTTGTAGTTCCCTATTTTGCTAGTTCAAATATAATTCACTGTATTGCGACTACAAAATAGACCAACATGCAACAGCCAATAAGTTTTGAGTTTCGTGTTATTGTGCTCTGGTTTCTCCACACAGTGACAAGATACCAGTCCTACATTGTTTCAAACTATGTTTCTGGACTCTGACATCACTCAATCCTTCACGTGCGGGAAAGATAAAACGGTCTACATTACGCACTTTGGAATAGGGGATTTTATAAAAACAGAAACAGAACTAATTTCCAAAATCACGAGATCATTCGTGCTGTTTTTCGACGAATGTTCAGTTTAAATAAATTAAATTATAATGTTGAGACTCTGCGTTTCCTTTGTACGTTACATATATATATATATATATATATACAGTATGAAGAGTTCAGATGCAAAAGCCTCTGAATGCCATTTGAAATTTTCTTCTTTAATGATGATTTTTATCAAACTTGTATATTTAAGTTCAGTAATTTCACTTAAATAACAAATAATAGGTAATCTTCATTGCCATTTAAGTGAAATCACTGAACTTAAATATACAAGCTTGATAAAAATGATCATTCTAGAAGAAAATTTCAAATGGCACTTTTGCATCTGAACTCTTCATATATATATAGTATATACTGTATATATATATATATATATATATATATATATATATATATATGTATATATATATATAGGTCTCAAATTTCATTCATAATGGTCTTAAAAAGGTCTTAAAAAGTCCTAAATTTGACTTTGTGAAACCTGCAGAAACCCTGAAATATGTATGACCATTTCCACAATTATATTAAGCAGCAAACATTGATAATAATCAGAAACGTTTCTTGAGTATAAAATCATCAGAATGATTACTGAAGGATCATTTGACTCTAAAGACTGGAGTAATGATGCTGAAAATTCAGCTTTGATCACAGGAATAAATTACATTTTTAATTATAATTTTTATTTATGATATTTCACAATATTACTGTTTTTATTGTATTTTCGATCAAATAAATGCAGCCTTGGTGAGCAGAAGAGACTTCTTTCAAAAACATTACAAAATCTTACCTATACTTTTGAACTCTCTGCCAGTGTATGGGGACAGTATGTCATGTTGGCTCTGTCATGTCCATTTAATTTAATCAATTAGCTGAGTGACTCATTAGGAAGAACAGGGTGCAAGCAATTGATCAGTCTCAGTGTGGCTGTTATGAGCAGAGAGAGAGGGAGGGAATGAGAAATGCTGGAGGGAAGAGAGAGGAGAAGGGCATTCGGACAATTATATTACAGTGGAGAGCTAGAGAAAAGCACATTCATAAAGGACGCCAGGCCACTTCAATTAAATTATTGTGCGCACACACACACACACACACACACACACATTTGATTCAAAGCATCTTTAAGCTGTATTTTGCATGATTGTTGTATCATGTTAATGTGTGGTGTGATTTCGAGTTATTATGCGAGGGATAAGTTACTTATTTGCATAAAGGTTTGTAAATGCAAGGCAGATAGATAGCGCTCATAGACTTCCATTGATTTTTGAGTCTATCTGCTTCATCAGTTCTTACTCTGTGTGTGTGTGTGTTTCAGGACTCGTCATCTCTTTGCTCTCAGAGAGGAGGAGTAATGAAGCAGGGCTGGCTCCTGAAGGCCAACTTCAACAACAGTCTGTCTGTCTCGATGAAGGTTCGTGGAGTCATCGGCACACCGTCTCTAAAAGAAAGCAGTACTGTTGCAGTCGTCGTAGCTTTGTATACTGTACATCTGCTGATCAATACAGTTTGAGGAACTAAAGTTGGATAGGACTATAAGGCCTTGTTTTCTCAGAAACCTCAATTACACGCACTGATGTTGATACGCAAACTGTGCATACAAAAGGATATTTATACAGTACTGTGCAAAATGCCAGTTATTTACAGTGGGGTCAAAAAGTATTTAGTCAGCCATTGATTGTGCAAGTTCTCCAACTTAGAATGATGAGAGAGGTCTGTAATTTTCATCATAGGTAGTTCAACTCAATTCTTTGTGACATAACCTTTGTTGGCAAAGGTTTCCTGTAAGTCTTCCCCAGGTTTGCACACACTGTAGCTGGTATTTTGGCCCATTCCTCCATGCAGATCTCCTCTAGAGCAGTGATTTTTTCGGGGCATCACTAAAATACATTTTCTATGGGGTTGAACTCTGAAAAAAAGTCACTGAGCAGCAAATCAGATGGATTTTCTGATGGATCATGTGACTGAAGACTGGAGTAATGATGCTATTTTTGATCAAATAAATGCAGCCTTGATCTCTAAAAATCTTACCAATTCCAAACGTTTTAATAGTGGTGTGAGAGTGAAGCCAGTTTAAATGCTACTTAGTTTATTTCCATTTATTTTCACTAGAGTACCTCCATTTTTCACACATTTACATTTTTTTTTCCTCCACAGGTGTTCAAGAGGAGGTATTTCTACCTGTCTCAACTCCCTGATGGCTCATACATACTGAATTCATACAAAGATGAGAAAAACTACAAAGAATCAAAAGGCTCCATCTATCTGGACTCCTGTATAGATGTAGTGACGGTACATGCTAAATTTTTAGCATTATAAATTGTAAAATGTAAATATATAGTTTGTATTTATTAGCAGACTTTCTTTTTATCCAAAGTGACTTAGAAATGAGGCGTACAACAATTGATGAAATATTATTATTGTTAAAAAGTTTATTATAATTACTGAGACAATTGATAATAATTATTATCAAAACGCTTATTGCCTGTTAAGTTTCATTTTAATTTGAACTTATTTTGTCCCAATTATCTTCAGAAGCAAATGTCTGAACTTGGTTTGAAACGTTTCTCAGGAAGTTTACCCACAGCATGTTAGCAGCCCTCAGGCTGGGGTGTAATATCAGTAGCACGACAGAGGAATCTTCCTTGCTGAATACCCATTACTATTACTTACAACCGCAAATAGCTCTTAATGTGACACCATTAAATTCCTCCACTGACTAACACAGCATTATTTCTAGCAGTGCTCCAAGATGCGGCGCCACAGTTTTGAGCTGAAGATGCAGGAGCGCAACAGTCACTATCTGGCGGCCGACAGCGAGGCCGAGATGGAGGAGTGGGTGAGCACACTGAAACAGGCCTTACAGAGCACGATGGAGGACAGGAGGAACGGGTCAGAACCTTCTGAAGGTTCTCTGGGTAAGTAACACATACACACACACACACACACACACACTGTAATTCAGATATGGTAGTGGGCGTTTTGTTCCTGACATGCTCTGTAAGTAGTAGACCAATCACAACAGACTGAGCCATCTGACCAATCAGAGCAGAGTAGACCAATCACAACAGACTGAGCCATCTGACCAATCAGAGCAGAGTAGACCAATCACAACAGACTGAGCCATCTGACCAATCAGAGCAGAGTAGACCAATCACAACAGACTGGGCCATCTGACCAATCAGAGCAGAGTAGACCAATCACAACAGACTGAGCCATCTGACCAATCAGAGCAGAGTAGACCAATCACAACAGACTGGGCCATCTGACCAATCAGAGCAGAGTAGACCAATCACAACAGACTGAGCCATCTGACCAATCAGAGCAGAGTAGACCAATCACAACAGACTGGGCCATCTGACCAATCAGAGCAGAGTAGACCAATCACAACAGAGTGGACCATTTGACCAATCAGAGCAGGGTAGACCAATCACAACGGACTGAGCCATCTGACCAATCAGAACAGAGTTGACCAATCACAACAGACTGGGCCATCTGACCAATCAGAGCAGAGTTGACCAACCACAACAGACTGGGCCATTGAACCAATCAGAGCAGAGTAGACCAATCACAACAGACTGGGCCATCGAACCACTCAGAGCAGAGTAGACCAATCACAACAGACTGGGCCATCTGACCAATCAGAGCAGAGTAGACCAATCACAACAGACTGGGCCATCTAACCAATCAGAGCAGAGTAGACCAATCACAACAGACTGGGCCATCTGACCAATCAGAGCAGAGTTGACCAATCACAACAGACTGGGCCATCTGACCAATCAGAGCAGAGTTGACCAATCACAACAGACTGGGCCATCGAACCAATCAGAGCAGAGTAGACCAATCACAACAGACTGAGCCATCTGACCAATCAGAGCAGAGTAGGCTCTCAAAAAGGATGGGTTTAGAGAGACTAACCGTTCTCAGACTCATTGAGAATTGAGTGATGTGCCATGTATATTATGAGAATATTAAAGTCTTTTTGACCTTGAATGCATGTGAACTTATAGAAGGAGACCTCCAAATCAAAATGAATAAACTTTAAAATAGCATCATAGGGGCACTTTAAAATGTTCCACCATAAAAAAAAATAATAGTAAGGTTTTTATCCCTTTAAGCTTTTCTATCATGAGACCACCATCATGACCTTGATGATGTAATGCAACTTATTGCATCATTATCATCATCATCAAAGACATGATGTCATTCACAAAATATCAACAATAAACAGTCTTTAATTGGCTGTTCTTAGTGTTTTCACTTCATCTTGGAACACAAAGCACTTCCTTCATGAAGTTAATACTCAAACTATTCCAACATGACCAAATAACAAGCATTTGGGCAATGTAGGGAAATTCTGGCCTCTGCTACTTCCTGAAGAGCGGCATAGTTCCCATTCCTTTTGTTTTCATTTTGGGGCTTTTAAAAGCCTGTTGAACTCGATGTTTTCACTGTATTCAAAAATAAGAACCACTGAATATGTAATAATAATGACAATAATAGTGCTCTATTATAGGAGACACAATGTTCTCTACTCTGAGTTTTACATTTCTGTTGTGATGGCAAATTTGAGAAATGTTAGGGAGGCTCTGTTCACGTTGAGGAGTCGTGAAGGGCCTGTTCGATAAACAACTCCCTGTGCTTATGGTATAAACTTTGGCCAATGTTTTTAAGACCTTGCATGTGATGGTCATGAGGAAATGAAATTAACTTTCAATTACATGCATTCAGTTTGTAACTTCTTCATTTTATGGAGTGACTAATATGCAGAATTCAGATTTCTGGAATTGAAATGACACAGTTATTATATGAAAACTATAACTGTTAGCATTAGAATTAAACATAACTATAACAACACAACAAACAGCCTTCAGTATCAAATGCTGCTTTCCAGTTCATCTGGTTTCCGCTGCTCTAAGTTTAACAGACCGTATGATACACGTGTCCTGATTTGGGAAGCCATTACTTTTGTTTATTATCTGGCATGATAGTATACAGGACACTTTCCATGAAGAGCAAACAAAATAGTATAAAATATTTAAAAAAATGTTTTCAATCTCATAGTTGCAGATTTAGAATAAATGGGGAGTTGGGGACAATATGTTTTTGGTCATTAAAAGAAGTTTAATGTTTAACTTTAATGGATTATTGCAATGCATTGAATAACGATTGAACAGATTATATGAACATTTTGATTTTAATTGCTGGATTTAGGCCAAAATCACCAGGGGAGAGGCAGATATTTTATGTCCTGTGTTAGATAATAGTTTATACAATAAATCTAATAGGATAACACATGAGATCAGGCTGTACCCTATTCTTGGAAAGTGCCAGTATATGTAAAAATGTTCCACCTCAGTGTGGAGATAAGTCTTGGAGCAGCGAACCTTCTCTGAATAAACGAGGGCATCTGAATCCCCAGAAAGCTCCATCTGGCTTCCCTGATTTGACATGTTTTACAGTGACACATGCACACATTACAATTACTGTTACTGCTTTCTCTTCCAATGGACTCAGAGCTTAGAAACTTGTTTGACTTTCAAGAATATCAGACACCTTGATCAGCAAATATGTTATTTGGACATGTACGGTTTAAAAGTGTACCAGTCAGTCGGGATTAAAGGAGTAGTTCACTTTTAAAAAAAACTTTTGCTGATAATTTATTTACTCACCCCCATGTCATCCAAGATGTTCATGTCATTCTTTCTTCAGTCGAAAAGAAATTAAGGTTTTTGGTGAAAACATTCCAGGATTTTTCTCCATATAATGGACTTCAATGGGAACCAAACGGTTCAAGGTCCAAAAGACAGTTTCAGTGCGAACTGCAAACTGTTCAAAGGGCTTTAAATGAGAATAAGGGTCTCATCAAGCGAAACCATCGCTCATTTAAAAAATAAATAAGAAAGTTTAAGTTTTATAAGTTCAAATGGTAACCTTGCGCTGTTCTGTGACACACGTTTGAAATGAACAAATGAACAAATCTTTTCCAGAGTCAACTTATTCATTTCATTCGTTGAATGAACCAAATGACACAGAAAAAAAATTTGTTCATTTTGATAAACGAGTCACGAACGCGCATCACAGAACAGAGCAAGGCGAGCATTTGAACTTATAAAACTTAAACTTTTTTGTTAATTTTTTAAAATGAGCGATCATTTCGCTTGATAAGACCCTTATTCATCGTCTGGAATCGTTTAAAGCCCTTTGAACAGATTGCAGTTTGCACTGAAAGTGTCTTTTGGACATTTGACCGTTTGGTTCCCATTGAAGTCCATTATATGGAGAAAATCCTGGAATGTTTTCATCAAAAACCTTAATTTCTTTTCGACTGAAGAAAGAATGACATGGACATCTTGGATGACATGGGGGTGAGTAAATTATCAGCAAAAGTTTTTTTTTAAAGTGAACTACTCCTTTGAAGAAGGATTTAATTGTTCTGCTTGGTGTCTAAAAAAAGCCCATGTTCGGTAGAATTAATCAGTTCATCATCAATCATCCCAACAGAGGAGGACAGCATCAGCTTGGGGAAACCAGAAAATGTTGCGGAGAGCTTTGGCCGGAGTCTTCATCCAGAGCTAATGAAGGTACTTGACAAAATAATGGATTACAATCCCTACTGGAGTGGTTTGAAGTGAACACTTCGTTGTATTTTTCAAACGGCTGTAATCAAAAAAATCCAATAAAAAAGTCAAGAAAGAGATATTGAAAATCGCATTTGATTTTGTTTCGTGTTTATTCATCATACTGTAAATGGAAGGTTAAGTTGAGTTTAATGCGCTGAGCAGAGCACAATGCTTAATATACTTTATAACACATTTGATGAATTTTGTTTTTATTTATTCATAAGCTTTTACAAATGTAAAGTGTTTCTGTCTGGTTCTCTCCAGTACGCCAGAGAAACCGAGCAGCTGAATAAAATGAGCAGGAATGAGGGCCGACAGAAGATCTTCACCCTGGATCCGGAGATGCAGGTTAGTCCAGTCTGCACAGTGGACGGCTATTAGAAAGACAGTCTGAAGTATTAATGAAAATCAATCGTCCTTTTTCTTTTCAGAGATTGGATTTCTCAGGCATCGAGCCTGACGTGAAGCCGTTCGAAGAGCGATTTGGACGAAGGATCATGGTTAGTTGTCATGACTTGACCTTTAGCCTGCAAGGATGCGTCAGTGAGAAGAACGATGGCGTCCCAACTAACGTGAGTAAACTCTCATTGTTACATTTCATCTTTCTTGATTGTCCTGTTTTGCGATTAGAATTAGTAGGAAATGCTACCATGAGATTGTTTATCATACCTGTATCATTTTCAAAGCCAAAACATTATAACCTTATCCTCATATGACCCTACTTATTTGTTTTTATTTTATTTATCCATATTTGGAGTCCTGATATATCTTAAAGAGGGCAACTTCCTCACATAGATTTTTTTTTTTAATATAATCTGACATACTATTTTACAGATTTACATGCATACATGAATACATACGTACTGTATATGTATACAGTGATGTGAGATCTGGCCGCTCTCGCGCTTTCTCGTATGATCTCATTCTCACTCATGATCTGTGCCTTGCAGTCGCGAGTGATCTTTGAAATAAAAACAGGACTTGTCTACTTGTGTTTGTGTGTCATATGAATAATATATGCCCCAAACATGGAATCAGAGTGCCTGATGTATGTAGTAAATGGGAAATCTCTACAGAAGGCCACTACTACATGCATACGATTTGTTCTACCATTTATTAGTAATGATTTACACAGTTTTTTTACTACTTACTATATACCTGAGCCTTCAGTATTGTGCAATATAATAAAGAAGTGCTGTATTTTATCATTTAAACGTGACTTTTCATGAAAATTGTATAATCCAAGCCACCATATGACGTCATAATATGCAAATTAGATGTAAAAATGTAATCCCTACATAAACTTTGGGTCATCCTTAATATTTCTCTAATTTACAGAAAGTATCTATCTTTTTTCACTTTTAAGATATAGCCTTTTGAAATTAAGATGTCAAAATCGAACAAAAAAAAAACCCCTCTGTTGCCTAAAGGGTTAATGCCTTAATTAGAAAAATGAAGAAAAATCCAAACTTTTCTTTGTGTATGAATAATGTATCATAAAGAAATAAATGTTCTTCCTTAAAATACAGGGTGCATACGTCAGGACACCCCTGAGGCCAGTTATGTCATGTGGATCCAGGATAATGTGCATCCTGATGAAGTTCCCTTGGCCTTTGGAATTAAAATATCCCCACATCATCACACACCCTTCACCAGTGTTGGGTGTAACTAATTACTAAGTAATTAGTTACTGTAATTTAATTACTTTTCCCTTGAAAATGTAAAGTAAGGGATTACTCTTCATCTATCTGTAATTTAATTACAGTTACTTCTGGTGTAATTGAGGTAAATACTGTGTATAGATCAATCCGATCTCACAGCGATTCGTATGCATTTTATGAGGTGTCTAAATATTACGACCGCACTCGTACAAATTCATATGAATTATTGTAAAATATGTATGAAAAAAGTGTGAAATGTCATGAGATCAGACATAAAACAATAGTGGGTTTAACATCAAAATGTGTTGTTGTCTGATGCTAAAAAGTATGTTTTTATAATGTAACCTTCTCCACCTTGGTCAGTTTAAGGATAATTCATGCAATTTTACAGCATTTATTTGAAAGAATTAAAACAGATTAATGTCTATCCTTGTATTATTCAGCTGGTTGAGATTGCTATAGGATTTTCAAAGTAATTAAAATTAATTAAATACTTTTTAGAGAGAGTAATCTAATTACACTGTTGAAGAGGTAAGTAATTTCTTTTTTAGAGTAACTTACCCAACACTGCCCTTCACCATACCTAGAGATCGGCATGGGGTACTTTCCATAAGATCATCTCTCAATGCAAATCAAACCAGCTATTAGGCTAACTGAAATAAAACCATGCCAATCTCTAGGTTCACGTTTAAATAGGTCACTTTGATTATGAAAGATTATTGACTAAAGGAGGAATTTAAGCTAAAAAAAACCTGAATTCTCTTTATTGGGCTCCAGGTTAAATACATTTGTCGACTATTGTGTAACTGTCATTGTCAGAGAACGGCAGTTAGAGGTCAGTATCGCTGAATATCAGGCAGTTCTTGAATGAGAGATGATTATAGATTCTTGGCATGAGGACAGAGGACTCATCCAGAACCAGTGATGAATATGGTCACGCTCAGAGAAGCATTTTCAATGGCTCCAGGGAAGGAATGTGGCGTTCGTCAGCTTGGTTTGGAAAACCACTGCTCCCTCAGAATACAAGGATCTAGACAGACATGACTGATGGGAATGGATTGAAAATACATGCAAAGATGTGCTAGTTCACAAATATGAAAAGCACAGTCGTTTGCTTGCTTGCATCAAATTTGCGGTCATTATATTATATCATTTATTGATTCTCAGCATATAATACTGCTCAGACAATACAAATTGCTCTTCATCAAATGCTGTGTGTGAATCAAGATTACCATTGTAAGTCAAATATGCCAAAGAAAGTAAAAGAAGGTGTTCTGACGTTCTCAACTATTGGGTTTCTCCGTCCTCAGGTCGAGCCGTTCTTCATCAGCCTAGCGTTGTTTGATCTGTCCAAAGGCTGTAAGATCTCTGCAGACTTCCATGTTGACCTCAACCCAGCCTGCGTGAGGGACATGATTCAAGACGGCTCTCCTGGAACACCAGAAGCAGGAGGAGGAGACGCAAATGAAACGGTCAGGGTTAACGGACACGGCCTACCGGTTATCCAGAGGGTCGCAGAGTCTCTCTTACGCTTCCCCACTCAGGTAAACACACTCATGACTCTGATAATTGTATAATTGGGATGGCTTTCTAGAGATGTTTAATTAAAAGTCACTTTTGATAATCCTTTGCTGAATGAAAATGCTAAATGCTGTTGTGATAAAATTATCTTATTTAAAGACTTTTTAAAATCTATTTATCTATTATTATGTTATATATGTTTTTAAAAAAGAACTGAAAACGTATCTTTTTAGAAAAGCGTGTTTTTAAGTATTTCTAGATTACTAAATTAGTAATTTAGATTAGTAAATTAGATTACTGTACTAAATGAAAATGCTGTTGTGATAAAATTATCTTATTTAAAGACTTTTTAAAATCTATTTATCTATTATTATGTTATATATGTTTTTTTTTAAAAAAACTGAAAACGTATCTTTTTAGAAAAGCGTATTTTTAAGTATTTCTAAGTGTCTGTGTATTTATTTGTTTTTATTTGATTTAATTTTGGATTTTTGTAAGCACTTTGAGATTTGATGTCAAATGTAAAGTGCATTATAAATAAAATTCATCATCATCATTATATTTAGTGCTGTCAGAAGTAACGTGTTAACGCATGCATGCATTTTTTTAAGATTAACATGGATAAAATATTACCGCTTGCGTATGTGAATCTGTGAATTAATGTTCAAATTGATAGCTTTCAATTATATGGTAATGCTGAATGGATAAATTGAGAAAAAAAAATGAATTTCATAGAGACAGCAGTAGGATTACTGATATCTGTGATATCTTTCATAAAAAGATGCCATTAAACAAACATTTAAAATATAGGCTACTGCTTTTTATGTTGTTTCTAATTAATTTGGAGATTAAATGTGAAATTATTAGAGTGTTAAAATAAAGGTAAATTTATAGAGATTAGTTACAGAAAACCGTGTGATTTAAAGGGATAGTTCACTTTGAAATTAATTTTTGATATGTTTTAGCTTACCTCGAGGCCATCCAAGATGTAGGTGTCTTTGTTTCAACAGTATTTTCAATTTTGATATTTTTATATAACCGTTTTTGTCTGTCAGTCATATAATGGAGGTCTATGGTCACCACCACAAAGAGCATACACAGAGAAGTCCAAATTAAACATGATTTAATGACTCGTAAATGTAAGTAAACATTGATGGCCTAAGACACGAAACGAGCGGTTTGTGTGAGAAAACGAACAGTATTTATATCGTTTTTACCTCTTGTAACCAAGTGATCTGAGGGCGCGGGCGCATTGTGGTTGTGGTAAAAAGAGGTAAAAACGATATAAATACCGCTCGTTTCGCGTCTTAGGCCATCAATGTGTACTTACATTTGCGAGTCATTAAATCATGTTTAATTTGGACTTCTCTGTGCATGCTCTTTGAGGTGGTGACCATAGACCTCCATTATATGACTGACAGACACGAACGGTTTGACCTAAAAATATCAAAATTGAAAATACTGCGGAAACAAAGACACTTACATCTTGGATGACCTTGAGGTAAGCTAAAACATATCTAATATTAATTTCAAAGTAAGCTATCCCTTTAATTATTATATTATATTATATTATATTATATTATATTATATTATATTATATTATATTATATTATATTATATTATTGTCTTTAGTGTATAGCTACGTATGTGATTGGTTGCTTAAAGGCCCCACTTTCGGCTCTCTGTGATATTCCTGTCACTAGATATGGCTCCTCTCCTCAAAGGAAGTATATGGATTTTTTTGTGTGCCTGTTTTATGGTCCACTAGACAAAAAAGCCTTAGCAAGCATCCCTTAAAACCAAGAAAGAGCTTTTTGTTCATTAGATCGAGACAGATTTACCCCGGTCACCTTTTAAAATCTGCGCTCTGCTGAATATTTCTGTAAATGACTGGCAACCCTTCCCAGTAAGCATTGTCCAGCGCTGCTGAATAAGAAGGATGCTTCTGCTGTGCTTCTGATAGGGGAAGTCAATGTGGTTTCAGATTTTTGCACATCCATGCAGTTTGCAGGGCTGCAGGTGGCTGATTATAGTCCATGTTTGGCTGACTTGCGTCATTTTCCCTCGTCATTGTATTTCTGCCTTGTGTTGAAAGCCTGTGTCCATTTTGCAATAACTGCCACACATGTGCACATTAACATTCATACCACATTAGCACTAAGTTTCAGATACAACATTTTGGCTTTATTATTTACACCTGTCACTTTTTACCTCGGGTATTGACGTTTTTTTTTTTTAGCTATGAATCATGAATCGTTGAACTTCACTAATCCTCTCAAGGCCTTCTTATCTGAGCGTGCTCACAAGCGTGTGTTTGAGCCTGCTATGCTGTGCGTGGCGTGTGTCCAGGGCAGAAACAGCTTTAAGTTTTAACACAGCACTGTTTCATAGCACTAATGCTACACACTAAATCAAAGCCAGTGCCATGACTGTCTCAAGCCTCTGTTGGCAGGTTTGGGAATGTGACGTGGCTTTACTGGAACTGACATTACGCAGGTCCCCGCTGAAACACTGGGCAGGGCAGCTGAGATGAAGAAGAGATAGCTGAATGTGTTGTTAGAGGAAGAAGAGAGAGAGAAACAGACACACATTTGGCAAAGACAGAAACTAAAGAGTATAAGCAGTGTCTTTCAGTTTAGATTCTTATGAATTTAATTTCTTTTGATGACTTGAATGAATTGATTGTGCAAACTGGAATTTCAAGAGGACAGGAATGCATGGGGTACATATATGGCAAAAATAATTAATGCACTGGGTTTTTTGGGTTTTTAAGCTTGAGAGATAGTTAAAAATACATGAAAAGGACTAAATATTTAATTGTTTTCATTTAAAAAGGAGGATAAAACAGTTACACATTAGCAAACCGGCTATCTAAACCACTATTTTCTCTCTTTCACATTTATTTACTTGAGTTAAGATACACTACAGTATGTACCTTTTGGCCCTCTAGTGGTTAAAAAACAAAACTGCATGCAATTTGCGGAAGAACATTCTTATGATTGGGCTTCAGCTCTGTGGTGGGACTGTATGGATGAATATTTTACAATGAACTCTGTTACTGTGTGGCAATTTATCTGTTTAATAAAATACCTTTCTCTTCTGTTGAGTAATAAAAACCCCGTCGCCGCATCGCTTTTACAGCATTTCAATCCCTCAGTTCTCGCCATCTCTGAAAAGCCAAGCAAATCTGGTTTTATTATGAACTCTGTCACGTTTCTTTGGTTGTTAGCGGACTCTCCTCTGTTCAGAGGTTTTATTTTTTAAATGAATGTTTGAGATTTAGCGGATTTATGTCAGTCTTTCTCACTCGTTGTGACAACTAACCTCACCATACCCGCGTCAAAGTAGCCAGAGAGACACTTTTCTCTATTTACGGATATGACGAGATTTTGCTATTGGCGGATAACACTGTCAATCTACCTGCCACATTGGCGGGTAGCCAATGAGAATTGAGTGATTCATTAGGATTTTTACATTTCAACGAAGTCCGCGCGGTGGACTTTAGCTAAAATGTGGCGGCACATTACTGGGGTAAAGAGGCCAGCTGAAACAAAACAAACAGCCAACAAAAAGATGAGAAAAAGAAAAGTAAAGAAGACATTTTAATACAAAGTGAACAATCGGCGGCAATGGCAAGGTTCGTGAGCGGCTGATTTATGACAGCGACTGTTGTTTCGTAACGTTCATGCGATCAGAAAGAAGATGAGGCTCTTTTTCTGACTACGTGTCCGAGTATGAAACTGTTGATGAGATGGGATGAGATAATGTAATGCGTCGCTGTTGTAGGTTAAAGTACAATGACAGTTGCACAGATGTGTGTGCGTGTGCAACTGTGCATGTTGGGAGTTGGGAACCGGTGAGAAAATGTCCGGTACCCGGTAATTTTATCAGTAATAACATTATTAATTTAGTTCATATTTAACCGTTCCTGAACGCTGTAACTAAAAGCTGTTTAGAGTAAGACCTGTACGTGACTAAATCCGCCATCAACACAGCCGCGTGTGATTTGTTTACGAGCTGCGGTAGGTCTAGCCTATCTGTTGACTATATACTATGTTGTGTGTGTGTCTGTCAAAATCAATGAATAAAAAGATTTTTTTTTAAATGTATGTTATTAGAGTTATTATTACTTGACAGCACTAAAATGTGTGTTCTTACAAGTTAAAGAGCAATATTGTGAAATTCCCGGGTTTTTTTGTTGTTTTTTTTTAACGTTTATGAGGCAAAAAAAAAAATGGCTGGTAAAAAGTCTTTGTGGCGGGTGAATTTTTAAATCCACCTGCCACAGTGGCCGGTGGCCGAAAAAATTAACTTCAGGCCCTGTAGACAGTACGCAATTTCCTGTAAAAACCTAAAATATAAACACTTCTAATAGGCTCACCATTTACATTTATTCATTTAGTTGACGTTTTAATCCAAAGCGACTTACAATTGCTATATATGTCAGAGGTCGCACGGGTTAAGTGTCTTGCTCAGGGTGGATTCGAACCCGGGTGAATATATAGTGAAGTGAATCAGACAAAAACATGTTTTAGACGAAAGATTGATCAAGTATTGTCTCATTATTTAAATGTAATTTTGTTATTTTTGAGGGCGAAAACGTAATTATAATGAACTTCCATTATCAACAAACCACTTACCTGTCAATATATTTAAATTTCCTCTTTACTTATACGTTATACGTAACAATATACGTATTTTGTCTTTTCCAGGGTATTTTCTCGGTCACCAACCCTCACACAGACATCTTCCTGCTGGCACGGGTGGAAAAGGTTTTACAGAATGGCATTACCCATTGCGCTGAGCCCTACATTAAGACCTCCGACATCAGCAAGGTCTGACAAACATTCTTCAAGAGAACTGTAAAATCTTCTTAAGCATGATGTCTACTTTCTACTTGAACAGAGCGTTGCATAACAGACAACAAGCTCTCTAGGATGCACTTTCTGATATCAGTCTGATGGGGAATACAAGAATAGTGTATAAAGATAATATAAGATGTGTTGTATTTATACAGTTGTTGGTGGTTAAAGGGATAGTTCGGCCAAAAATGATATTTAACCCATGCATTGCTCACCCTCAAGCCGTTCGAGATGCATACGTCAATCATGTTTCAGACGAACACATTTTCAGTTATTTTTTAAATATTTCAGTTATTTTTTCATATTTGTGTGAACATTAACAAAAGTAATATGGTATGGAAGTCGGCGTACGAGGTAGGTCACAATGGTTCCTACTAGGGCTGTCAGTTTAACGCGTTATTAACGGCGTTAACGCAAACCCATTTTAACGGCGTTATTTTTTTTATCTTTTTGTCCAAGCAAACTTTGTAGTTTTTTCACATGCTTTTGCAACAGGACGCGGCATGCGTCCGATCCATTTTGGCGTCTCGCGCTCGTCATCCACTCAAAGGCGGCTCGCAAGCCCAAACGTGTGTTTGCGGCGTGCCTGTTGTTTTGTTTTCGGTCTAGATCCGCTTGCGCTTTGGTCGAAAAAGCAACAAAACGTCCTTGCGCGGCGCAAGCCATTGAAATGAATGGGTTTCAGAACGCAGCGCGAGGACGTTTTGTGCCGCACACACTCGTTTCGGCTTGCGAGCCGGCCAAATAGTAACGTTACGTTTTGAGTGGATGACAAGCGCGAGACGCCGAAATGGATGCCCTAACATTCTGAATGGAAAGTTTACTTTTAAAAAGTTGGCAAATTGTCCCATTGACAAGACCAAAGTGATCTGTGTGTTTTGTCGTTGTGAACTGAGCTATCATCATCGCAGCACGTCCAGTCTGAAACACACTTGATGATGGCCAAGCAAACACACACACACACACACACAGATGATGTGAATTCTCCACCCCCTCGTCAATATCAGGACCTCGTCAGTATTTCTTTCACCCTTTTATTGATAGACAGTGTTACATTGTGTGAGAGATATTGTATATGTGTTAGTGTGAAATTGAACACTGTTCCAATGTTATTTTCAATAATAATAATAATAATAAAACAAGCCACTAAACAAGCCAGTCCACTTTTGTCCATGTTGATAAGAGCATTAAAATGAGAAAAAAATAACGTAACAAAAAGAAATCATAAGACATTTAGAATAAATAAAAATGTGCGATTAATCGCGAGTTAACTATGACATTAATGCGATTAATCGCGATTAAATATTTTAATCGTTTGACAGCACTAGTTCCTACGCTACGTACGCCGACTTCCATCACCCGTGAACGTACCGAACGTACGTCGATCGTTGCCGGAAGTCAGATATTTTCATTTATAAAGTTTTAAATATGTATATTTTTACGGCAATACCACACGGATTACCCTCAGAAGGCCTTCGTTTATCCCACTGGAGCCGGATGGATTTCTTTTGTGAATGTTGTATGCACATTTTTGGGAACCCCATTTCTTCACATTATATCCACTGAAGGGTCTAAGACATTTTCTAAAATAACTGAAAATGTGTTCGTCTGAAACAAGATTGACAAATGCATCTCGAACGGCTTGAGGGTGAGTAATGCACGTGTTAAATATCATTTTTGGCCGAACTATCCCTTTAAGTAATGTTTTATGGTATAGTGTGGCTTCTCATTTCATTAACTTCCAGTATTTCCAAAGGTTTTGGCCTGAATTGTGTTCTTTTTTTAATTCAGATTGAAATGCTTCCAGAATGTACTGAATGTATTTCCATATATTTTTATGTGTCTGTTTCTCAGGCTGTACAGAAAGTCCTGAAGACTGCCAAGCAGACGTGCCAACGGCTGGGCCAGTACCGGATGCCCTTCGCTTGGGCTGCCAAGTAAGACAGAAACTCACTTCTTATTCATTTAAAGGGATAGTTCACACAAATATGAAAATTGTGTTAGTAATTACTAGGGATGGACAACGATTAATCGCGATTAATCGCATCCAAAATAAAAGTTTATGTTTACATAATATATGTGTGTGTAGTGTGTATAATTAATTTATATATATATAAATACACAAACATGCATGTATATATTTAAGAAATATTTGCATGTATATACTTTATATATATTTATACATAATTAATATTATACAAAAATATAAATATTTGATATATTAATAACACATTTTTCTTACATATACACATGCATGTGTGGGTATTTATATATACAAAATAACTATACACACTACACACACATACAGTATATTATGTAAACACAAACTTTTATTTTGGATGCGATTAATCGTTGCCCATCCCTATTAATTACTCACCCTCATGTTGTTCCAAACTTGTTAGATCTTCAGAAAACAGATGAACATATTTTTGATTAAATTGACCGCTACACAACTACCACTTTGACGCTTCAACAAGTTCATAAAGAGATCGTAAAACGAATCCATATGAATTGAGCGGGTTACTCCAACTTTTCTAAAAAGACTCGATCACTTTATATGATAAACAAATTTAACTTAGGCTTTTATTTGCATATCATCGTATTACATATTAATCAGCGAACAGAAGCTCAACCGAACCTGCTTGACATGCAAACAAATTTTGTTGGCTCTTCCTGAAGCTCAAACTTGCTGCGTAACACAAGAATGAACATTATTGGTTCTTGTATGTCAAGCGAACATGTTTGCGCTTCCGTTTACCACAACTGATGTGTGAGTTGATGAATGTTTTAATGTCAATGAAAGCCTAAATTAAGTCTGTTCAGTCTATAAAGTGATTGAAATTTGGACTAAACTGCTCAATTCATATGGATTAGTTTTACAATCTCTTTATGAACTTGTTAAAGCGCCGAAGTGGTAGTTTCGTGGTGGTCTATAGAGGGACAGAAAGCTCTAAGATTTCATTAAAATGTGTGTTTCGGAGATGTATGAAAATCTTACGGGTTTGGAACGAGTAATTATTGACAGAATTTGTATTTTTGGTGAACTATCACTTTAATGGACTAGTAATACGGAGTCATATTATCTGTGATGTACATTAAGAAGAATTATGTGTCTTTCGAACTGGAATGTCACAGTTGGTACACTCCGGACAGGCACCTTGTAAATATCTAGACAATGTTTAAGTGTTTTGAAGTCAAATTTGGTGCCAAGGACATCAGGATATCTGTGTTGTGTGGCTTCAGACAGGTGTTCAAAGATTCCCAAGGCAGTTTAGACACGGATGGGAAGTTCTCTCCACTCTACCGCCAAGACAGTAGCAAGATTTCCACAGAAGACCTCATCAAACTATTGACTGATCTCAAAAAGTGAGTGAAAACACACGTGTTCTAGATGTGTACGCTATCTTTTGATGTCGGGTATCCCTAAATGGTCACTGTGATTTTGACAAGTAGGAAATGATCCTGGATCAACATGTCTATCGAACAATCATAGTACTAATTTTATCCCTAACCTAAGCCCTAAAGATGAACTAATCATTAATCAAAGGGAAGGGATAAGTACGGTGGCCCAGTAGTGCACGACACAACGAAATTTGAAAAGCAAACATAAGTTCACAACACAATGAAATTAATCCACAACACAACGGAAAATGTACATCACAACAAAATAAAGCCGCAAAATAACGGAAATGCTCCTGACCACTAGAGGGCTCCCGGAGCGCGGTAAAGTTAGTTTTCCTTGACATTCTTCTATAGACGAATCCGGCGAAACTACTGGAAGTAAGCGGGGCGCCATTACTGAGCTGTTGCTGGGTAGCGTTGCGCCATTGCCTCCTATTGTTTTAGTTGCAACTTGCGTCCACTGGAATAAACAGCCCGTGATTTACGACTGTCACTAACGTTACAACGTTAGCCCTTGTATAATGTCGAGTGGGTAAACAGTTTCCGTTATAAATTGTTTCAATGGTGGCAGTAAAATTTCAATTTTGAAGAGAAAACATTGTGAATACCCCGGGTCGACTGCCCCTGTCTGGTGCCGTACGGTTTACAGATTTCCTGGGCGAGTACAAGACGTGGACATTCGCGTATAATAACAATTATTTAATGACATAAGTAAAAAAAATAAAAATAAATATGTGATATAGTGATCAGCAAAATCTCCTCTCTTGCTATTTTTTCTATTAAATTAACATGCTATGGTCATTAAATGGCTTTCCTGAGCTAAATGTAACGTTATGTGACATAATTGTTCTCCCGCTGTTATATTGACCTCTTTCCATGGTTTATAAACACTAATTGGTCGATATTATGTATACTTTCTAGCTGTAACGTTACCTTACCCTTGCCTGTTGCAATGTGAAAATGAGATAAATAATGGACACAAATGAAAAACATGAATTTGTTTATTTGATTTCATTCATTTATTTATTTATTGTTGCCAAATGGACAGATCTTTTTATAGTTTCCTCGTTAGCAAACGTTAGCCTAGCTAGCTTGCCAAGCTATTTTCATAAATAACGTTAATCTGTAAGATCGTTTGTACCTTCATCTGTGACTGGAGGCCACTGCAGTCACAGATCAAACCAACAAGTCATTCTGCCTGGCTGTAGCTGTCATCGAGGGTGAGTTCGCGTTATCACCGAGGTTTGTTTACATACCGGTGCATACGTCTATATGCCTGTGTAACAGCTCAGTAATGGCGTCGCCACAAGATGGCAGCCTACACAGAACGCTCGTCGGATTCGTCTATCCGCGGGGTCTTAAAAAGTCTAAAAATGTCTTAAATTTCAAAAACAGGCCTTAAAAAGTCTTAAATTTGCTGAAGTGTTATGTTCTAGGTCTTAATTCATTTTAAACGGGTCATAATGTAAATCTGAAATGGTTGTAGTTCCCTATTTTGCTAGTTCAAATACAATTCACTGTATTGCGACTACAAAATAGACCAACATGCAACAGCCAATCAGTTTTGAGTTTCGTGTTATTGTGCTCTGGTTTCTCCACACAGTGACAAGATACCAGTCCTGCATTGTTTCAAACTATGTTTCTGGACTCTGACATCACTCAATCCTTCACGTGCGGGAAAGATAAAACGGCCTACATTACGCACTTTGGAATAGGGGATTTTATAAAAACAGAAACAGAACTAATTTCTAAAATCACGGGATCATTGGTGCTGTTTTTCGAATCGATTCAGATTCGTCCACGTTCGCATCGCGATGCATCTAAGAATCGATTCTTTTCCCCACCCCTACTTAATATATCAATATACCATGATTAGTTTTAACAGTGTCTAGCAAACCATTGTATATCGACATTCATTACTTCAAAATCAAAATGTGAACGCTAAGTGAACCAGAACTAAATGTATCTTTTTTTTTTTTAGCCCAAACCAAAAGAACCAAGAGAACAAAACTACAAGTATGAATGAACATCCTAAAATTAGTCCAAACCACAACCCTTTCTCTCTCCCTACAATCTGATTAGTTGATGGGAATGACGTGTTCCACTTGGCATAAACACGCTCATCCACCATGCATGTATTTCCGTGTTAGTCGCATTATTGCATTAAGCGTTACGAGTTCAGTGTTTTGAAGAGACATTTTTCTTTTATAGACCAGAGAAGAACAAACTTCAGATAATCCCTGGACAAATTAACATCAGTGTTGAGTGTGTTCCTCCAGACTTGTCAAGTAAGTTTGTCTGTTATGTTAATGACTTTGGCATTTAACACTTGCTAACATCTCTTTTGAATCTAAAGGTCGTGCAGTTATTACCTTCTCAGTTGTACATTATCTACATGCACTTTTTCAGCTTGTAATACTGTAATCTGAATTTGTACCCTATTTGTGAAAAGTGGTTTGATGATTGTGGCGTTTACTACTGTATATAACCTTTATCTTCATAGACTCGGTCACATCATCTTATATCCCCGTGAAGCCGTTCGAGGAACAGTGTGAGAGGGTTTTTGTGGAAGTGGAGGAGTTTGGTCCAGAAGAGGCTAGATACAACCACCCATTCACCATCTACAAGAACCACCTCTACGTCTATCCTCAGCAGCTCAAATACGACAATCAGAAGACATTTGCCAAGGTGAGACTCTGTAATTGGTGGAACTGGGAAGCCGTGGGTGGTGGTACAACAACAAGCTCTTTTCGAGCAGTAACAATGTCTGCCTACGTGTTTTCAAACATGAGGCTTTGTGAAAAGCCCTCGGGATTCTATTCATAATCAATTCACGGAAAATCGTATTTCTAATTAAACAGACTTCAGGGTTAATTGCTTCCTCCTGCGCTGCTGGAAAGCTTACGTTTCTGGCTGTTTGCCCTATTACTCCACAACTACTTTTCTTCTAAATTAGAGATGCTACCAAACATGGAAACAGATCTATTCCTCATGTATATATTCCTTTTTATATTATATTCCTCATCTGTTTATTGCCTTTTATTCATTTGCAATATATAAATGATCTTCTCAATTCTACTAGCTAGCTTAGCATCTAATTACACCTTTGACATTATGCCATATTTATAAACTAAAATAGACATGTCTGTTTCATATGATATAATATTTGCAAATGCATTGTGCTTATTCAAACTGAGGGGGAAAATAATTCCTTATCTTTGATAATTAAGTTGCATTGCAAAGATTATTTAGTTGCAGAGTATGTTGATTTCATATCAAAAATAAATATATATATATAAAAATATATTATTTTAATATATATATATATATATATATATATACACACACACACACACTAGGGGTGTAACGATATTCGAACCGAACCAAATACAGAACTCACGATTCGAATCGCCATACTCTCATTGCGTGCCGAACGCGTGTCCACAACTTTGGTTCCTATAAATGAACTCTTGCACTAAATAAATGCACCGTGTTAGCCTATATATTATATTTTACTTAACCTCATAATGATATCTTGGTTATTTAGGGTATGTTTAAAATATCTTTCATGAAAATGACAACTGTGTAAATTATTATGTTTCAATAACAACTTAGAGTAAAAACACAAGTTAATGCAAAAACTGCCTTATGTTCAGTTTAAATGTTTTCATTCAATGTGTTGTGTGTTGATTATTATTTCTTAAAAATAAATAGCATCTGAATTTAGGTTAAAAGTTTAGGCTACAACCTTTAGTGTTATAGTAATGTGCGGCTCCCTGTATAGTTTACAGCATTAGCAGATTTTTTTTAATCCTTGTGAAACGTTTAATTGTAATTGAATTAATTTAAAGACGAAGGCAATTTTTTCATTAAACCACTGTTTAAAAAACCCCCAAAAAAGCGAAACGAGACGTCAAAACCATGGGAAAACTGAACCGTCAGTTTTGTGTATCGTTACACCCCTAATATATACATGATACATTTTCTGTCCATGCAGTCTAATGCAGCGTGTGTGTGTGTGTTTCCTCTCAGGCCCGGAACATTGCAGTGTGTGTTCAGTTCAAGGATTCTGACGAGGAGGGGGTCGGTCCGTTGAAGGTGACTGAATGATTATTCTTCTTATTGTTCCACCAGTTCTTTAATATTTAATAATTAGTGCGGTATAATGTGTTATTGATTAACCACTGATTGCTTTTAGTGTATCTACGGCAAGCCTGGGGATCCGCTGTTCACCACCAGTGCTTTTGCTGCAGTTTTGCATCACAATCAGTGTCCGGAGTTTTATGATGAGGTAATATATCCATGTATCAGCAACACAATCTCTCACAGTCACCGTAAAGAAATAGGAATCTATTTAGCAGAATACATCACGTCATGTTGAACGTCGTAATTAACACAAAGTTTTTGAGTTGTAAAAATATTCACATCATTATTATTAATTAAATAAGACATCTATAATCTGAGAACACTAATAGCTCATAAAAAGTGAATCCAGACTTTTTTATTGAGACCAAAAACTATTACATAATTCAGTACGCAGTCAATGCCAATGATGTTGAGCCATAAACAGCACAAAGCATGACCTTTCCCCGGACAACATCTGAATCATTCCAGAGACTCATCCCGTTAGGCTTCACTGGACCCTCAGGGCCAAGATGTTAAAGACATATTATTCGCTCAGTAGATAAATGAGTCACAAGACATCGACACATTCAGCAGGCACAGACGTACTGTAGCCAATAAAGCTGTGTGTGTGTGAGCCTAATGATGTCATCAGCTGGAGAGCCTCAAAGCAGCCATTCACCAAAAATGGAAATACACCTTATTGTATTGATGATGCATATTATATATATATAAAAGCAAACAGATAAGCCCAGAATATAAATGCAATACGCTAAATTGCACGTCAGTTATAAACAAAATGCATAATATGGATTAAGACAATGTGTTCATAGTCTGCCATTATTTACTCATCTCATGTTTACTTTTCATATACTGTATTTATGAGATCAAATTAGGCTTATTGTACAAGAACTAGGTTAAAATGAAACTCGTCAAGTTCCCCTTAAAGGGATACTCCACTTTTTTTTTGGAAATAGGCTCATTTTACAACTCCCTCAGGGTTAAACAGTTGAATTTTACCGTTTTTGTTTTTAATCCATTCAGATGATTTTCTGATATTCAGAAGAATATCAGTAACCAGAGAGTTTCTGGTCTCATTGACTTCCATAGTAGGAAAAAAATATACTATGGAAGTCAATGAGACCAGAAACGGTCTGGTTACTGATATTCTTCTAAATATCAGAAAATCGGCTGGATGGATTTGAAAATGGTAAAACTCAACTGTTTAACTCTGGGGGAGTTGTAAAATGGGCCTATTTCCAAAAAAAGTGGAGTATCCCTTTAATGATTCATTTTCATTTCTGTCACAGATTAAAATCGAGCTCCCTGTTCATCTCCATGAGAAGCATCACGTTCTCTTTACTTTCTACCACATAAGCTGTGAGGTTGGCAACAAACCCACCACCAAGAAGCGAGAGGGAGTGGAAACACTGGGTGAGTGTGTGTGTTTGTGGTCTTTATGCACTACCGTTCAAAGGTTTGGAGTCAGTTTGATTTTTATTGAAGATTTTTATTCAGCAAGGATGCATTAAATGTAAAGACATTTATAATGTTACAAAAGATTTCTGTTTCAAATAAACACTGTTCTTTAGATCAAAGAATCCTGAAAAAATGTATGACGGTTTCCACAAAAAATATTAAACAGAACAACTGTTTTCAACATTGATAATAATTAGAAATGTTTCTTGAATCAGCATATCAGAATGATTTCTGAAGGATCAACATGATCACTAGTAATGATGCTAAAAAATCCAGCTTTACCAGTAATGATGATGTAATCATACTCATGATGCTTAAAATCCAGCTTTACCTGAATAAATTACATTTTTTCAAATATATTCAAATAGAGAACAGATATGTTAAGTTGTAATAATATTTCAAAATATTATAGCTAGGCGGACCGCTCTCGGACACAAATATTTTTTTTTAAGTTTATAATATTAAGATTTACGTTTAGCTGCTTGGTTCGTGGTTTATAACTTTTTTGAAATCCCTAATGGGAGAAATGAATGGGGAAAAAATACATCTGGAACCAACTCTGCTGAAAAAGTGGGCGGACATGGTTGCACTCTCTTGACCTTTAACCCTTGCTCTCTACAGTGGGTTTTTCCTGGACTCCTTTATTGAAGGATGGCAGAATCCAGTCCTCAGAGCTACATCTTCCTGTGTCTGCTAATCTACCAGCTGGTTACATGTTTGACAAGAGCCAAGACTCAAAGAAGGTACAATCTTCTTTTCAGCTAAAAAAAAATCATTTTAAATGTGTGTGTGTGTTTGTTGAGTTGGTTGTACATTGACCCGGTTAGATTGATTGATTTGGTTGATTCACTGATTCGTTCTGTCATTTATTTATTTATTTTCTAGACTTGCCCGGACATCAAATGGGTGGAAAATGCCAAACCATTATTCAAAGTGCGAGTGAATGTAGCATCAACAATTTACACGCAGGTCTGTTGATCTGATCCGAGGATTGCTCAGCCGATTTCAATCCGTTGTACTGAACAGAGAATAATGAAGTGTCACGTAAGATAAAACTGTTTAATCTAGTAACTTCCACCCCATCCAGGATTTGCACCTCCACAATTTCTTCCAGCATTGCCAGCTGATGAGGTCAGCGTCACAGGGCAATCCCGCTGAACTCGTCAAGTACCTAAAGGTGAGAACATGGGACAGTGCAGATGTCATCATTTCATTGGAGTTAAACCCAATAGTATGGACTTTTTAAACATTTTTATAACAACAGAGGACATATGAATGAAGTTAATGCTCACCCACAGGATTTCTCTGAGCTTTTGAGCTTTTATTTGGAACACATTTAGGAAATAACCATAAAAATGTAGGGTTGGTAAGATATTTAGTTGTTTATTTTAAAAGAGCCGTCTCTTATAAAGTCTTATGCTCATCAAGGCGGCTTATTTAATCAAAAATGCATTGAAGACCTACATATTCTAAAGTGTTATCACAATTTAAAAGTACTTTTTTCTATTTTAATACGTTTTAAAGTGTAATTTTTTCATGTGATAATCATTACTCCAAGGCAAGGCAAGGCAAGGCAAGTTTATTTATATAGCACATTTCATACACAATGGCAATTCCAAGTGCTTTACATAGAAGAAATTAAAATAATCCAAAAAAGAAATCAGAATAATTAAAACAGTTTAGAATAAAAAATAAGAAATAATGAAAAATAAAAATTATGATAAAAATAAAATACAGTAAATTAAAATAAAATACAGTAAACTATTTAAAAGTACTTTTTTCTATTTTAATACGTTTTAAAGTGTAATTTTTTCATGTGATAATCATTACTCCAGTCTTCAGTGTCACATGATCCTTCAGAAATCATTTTTATATACTGATTTCAAGATATTTATATTGCTAAAAAAGATTTCCATTTCAAATAAATGCTGTTCTTCTGAAATTTCTACTCATCAAAGATTACATTTTCACAAAAATATTGAGCAGCACAACTGTTTTCAACAATGATAATAATAAGAAATGTTTCTTGAGCATCAAGGCTCATATTTAATCAAAAATGCATTGAAGACCTACATATTCTGAAGTATTATCACAATTTAAAAGTACTGTTTTCTATTTTAGTTGGTTTTAAAGTGTAATTTTTTCATGTGATGATCATTACTCCAGCCTTCAGTGTCACATGATCCTTCAGAAATCATTCTTATATGCTGATTTGCTGCTCAAGAAACATTTCTCATTATTATCAATGTTGAAAACGGTTATGCTGCTCAACATTTTTGCGAAAATGTAATCTTTGATGCATAGAAATTTTAAAAGAACAGTATTTATTTGAAATGGAAATATTTTGTAGCAATATAAATGTCTTTACTGTCACCTCTGATAAACTGAATGCATCCTTGCTGGAAAAAAAGTATAAATCTCTTAAAAAAAAAAAAAAAAAAAAATGAAGATCTTACAGATCCCAAACCTTTGGATGTCAGTGTACTTTGTAATCTTTTAATGTCCCGTCTCCTCTCCAAGTGCCTACATGCGGTAGAGACTCAGGTCATCATCAAGTTCCTCCCTACGGTGCTCGTTCAGCTCTTTGGAGTCCTCACTATGGCAAACAAAGAGGGTCAAGACATTGCTGTCAACTCCACACGGTGATTTACTACCTTATTAGTCCTCTCAGAAAGACACCAGCTGCATTACTGTTTTGTATGCAGACTGGCCTGTGAAAAACTTTCGTCATCTTTTCGTTTAATTTAAAGTGTAGGAATGCTCCCTAATATTGACACTGCTAATGTGCCTCTGTTTTACAGTGTCATCATTCACATAGTGTCTCAGTGTCACGAGGAGTGTCTGGAGCACCACCTACGCTCTTTTGTGAAGGTACGACACTGTTAAACCTGCCGTTTCTAGGCCTGTTTACACCTGGACATGTCATGAGTTTTATTGATCTGATTTGTTGAAATGGTTCCATTTACACTTGCCCACTTACATACGTCTCCGTAAAACGAATGTACAGTATATGCAAATTTAATGAAGTTCACATCAGCGAAAGCAACAGATATGAGCTGCATTTTACAAATCATCAGCTAACTTCAAGATTAAAGAGCAGCGTCAGCACTGGAAAGATCCTTTCGTCTCACGTTGGCTTGCTGAAGAGATACACAGCTGCTCATCTGCGGTGATGCGTGTTGCGGTAGTTATGCTGTCGTATCTGGCTATATCAGGTCAAATAGCCAATAACACCCTCTCTCGTGATAGATTTTTGAACATTTTAGGAGTAAAATGTACATGTGGTTTGAATGCGTCTCAGACCAAGTGATCGGATTTAAATCCCATCTCCAAAGCGTTTTCAGAGGGCATTTACAACTCATCTTTTCACGATCGGATAGCTATCCCATCACCGGAAACGCATGAAGTGACCAGGTGTAAACAGGCCTTTTGATTGGATCTCACTCGACCACACTAAAAGCCAGGTGTAAATGCAATTTTATATATTTATATATAAAGAAAAACTGACAAATGTGCGTTTGGTATTTTTTTTTTATTTGGTAACATAAACATTGATTTGATTAGTCCAAGAGTGGTTTAAACCAGTGGTTCTCAACAGGTTTGGCCATGCGACCCACCGTGGTCATTAAAGGATTAGTTCACTTTTAAAAAAACTTTTTCTGATAATTTACTCACCCCCATGTCATCCAAGATGTCCATGTCTTTCTTTCTTCAGTCGAAAAGAAATTAAGGTTTTTGATGAAAACATTGCAGTATTTTCCTCCATATAATGGACTTTACTGGGAACCAAACAGTTCAAGGTCCAAAAGATACTTTCAGTGGAAACTTCAAACTGTTCAAAGGGCTTCAAATGATTCCAGACGATGAATAAATGTCTTATCAAGTGAAACGATCGCTCATTTAATAAATAAATAACAAAGTTTAAGTTTTATAAGCTCAAATGCTCGCCTTGCTCTGTTCTGTGATGCACGTTCGTGACTCTCCTGTTCGAACTCGTTCATCAAAATGAACAAATCTTTTTCCGAGTCATTTGGTTAATTCAACGAACGAAACAAACAAATTGACTCTGAAAAAGATTCGTTCATTTTGATGAACGAGTTTGAACAAGGAGAGTCACGAACGCGCATCACAGAGCAGAGCAAGGCGAGCATTTGACCTTATAAAACTTAAACTTTGTTATTTATTTATTAAATGAGCGATCGTTTCGCTTGATAAGACCCTTATTCATCGTCTGGAATCATTTGAAGCCCTTTGAAGCTGCAATGTAACTGACTTTTGGACCTTGAACCGTTTGGTTCCCATTGATGTCCATTACATGGAGAAAATCCTGGAATGTTTTCATCAAAAACCTTAATTTCTTTTCGACTGAAGAAAGAATGACATGGACGTCTTGGATGACATGGGGGTGAGTAAATTATCAGCAAAAGTTTTTTTGAAAAGTGAACTACTCCTTTAAGCCACAATAAAAAAAAAATGGAATTTGAACCACCTTTTCTCTTTTGCAGTACGTGTTTCGGATCAACAACACATCTTCAGAAAACTCTGTGACGACACATGAAGTTTTGGCTACAGCTGTGACTACTATCCTCAAACAAACTGCAGACTCCAACACCTGCAACAAACTCCTCAAGGTGACAAAACTGTTGCGTTATGCTGAATACGACCGATTTGCACAGCAGGAGGCGCTGTTGTTTCTAGTTTCTTTCCTTTGGATTCACTTCAAAATTGAGGTTTGCTGTCTAAGTTCTGAGGAATTGGTACAATAATGATCATGATGTCATCGTTCACACCCAAATAACACAAGACACTTTCTTTTATTTAATACCACTGGACTACCTCAGTGTATTTGAACGAATAAACCCTCCTTTTCTCATACAGACTAAGCATCGCCTTAAAGACACATTTTTTTGGGAAATCAATTCTCAGAGCTTCCTCAGAACTAAGTTTTAGGGAATTTGCTGTTTCACGTTTGTTGTTTCAGCAATGCAGTTCACTTACACTTTGTATTACTGTTGTGATTATCTTGTACTATTGTATGAATGGCATTTATAGACTCACAATTTGTATTATTATTAATTTTAGATGCAACTACTGTTAAACTACTTTTCTCTAAACTCTACACACAAAACATCCAAAACTTCACACAAAAGCACAAACTATTTTAACTCTTCTAAAAATGTTGTTTTTGCATAGTAACTCTACAAGCAATCCAATGATTAGCCATATACACATATATATTGTTTTCAGCATATCAGAATGATTTCTGAAGAATCATGTGACATGAAGACTGGTGTAAATTCAACTGTTATTTTAAACTATTTCACAATATTACTATTTTACTGTGTTTTTGATCAAATAAATGCAGTCTTGGTGAGCATAAGACGCTTCCTTTTAAAATCTTAAAAAAAAAAAATCTTATTTTTTCCAAACTTTTGAATGGTAGTGTTTGTGGTATTATATCTGTATATAAAATGTGTATTTGCACACATTTTCAACATTCCACTGTGTTTCTGTATTAAATCCTCTCTCTCTCTTTGTCTTTATTACAGTATTCCTGGTTCTTCTTTGAGACTATGGCCAAGTCAATGGCACAGCACCTCCAGGACGGCAACAGAATGAAAGTTAGTATAACCATTCACATGTTTTAGACCGACACAAGTTCACAAAGTATTGTCTTTAAAGTGATAATTCACCGGAGAATGAAAATTCTGTCATTCATTTCTAACCCTCAAGTCGTTCCAAACCTGTAAGACTTTCGTTCATCTTCGGGGAAACACAAATGAAGATATTTTTAATAAATCTGAGAGATTTCGGTCCCTCCATTGACAGCTATGCAACTGCCAATGGGTTAGTTCACCCAAAAATGTAATTTCTGCTATGATTTTCATTTATGTTCGGAGCACAAATACATATTTTGGCATATGGCTGGTTCAGAAACCTCTCAGATTTCATCATAAATATCTTTATTTGTGTTCTGAAGATGAATGAAGGTCTTACGAGTTTGGAACGACATGAGGGTGAGTAAATTAATTAATGAGGGTAAACTGTCTCTTTAAAATAATCCTTTTCTTTCTCGTCATCATCAGGTAAACACTAGCTGGATGTTAATAATTCTGGGTTGTCGAGCAGGATGTTTTCAACTTTTGCATTTGTACACAGAATGCGGTGAACTTCCTCATTCTTTAAAAGTGTAAAACACACACAGTATGAACTCATAAACACATACAAGGCACAAGCTGGGCTATACTGTACTGTTGACATTAAGTGTTCGTTTGCATGTACAGTGTGTGTTTAACAGTTTCAGCTTTCCAAACATGTTCAGACCTATTTGACATGCCATCGGACCCTATTTGCATAACTGAAACTGTGTCTCATGTTATGCCAATCTAGGGCCAATGTGTGAAGTCTGGTGTTCTTACATGCCTTCACCACAATGGGTTGCATAACACACGATCACATGACTGTTTTCTCTTTTGTTGTAATTGAATTTCCGTGTGCTAATCTGGGATATTAACAACTGACATGAAATTTAATAGAACTTCTCTTACAAATGAAGATTTGCTGTTACCACTGAAACTGTGCAGCATTCATAGCATTCATGATGGTTAATCCTATGAAACCACCTGCATTCCCTACAGATGCCGCGAGCGCAGAGGTTTCCAGAATCATTCCACCAAGCGCTGCAGTCTCTGCTGTTGTCCATCATGCCTCACATCACTATCCGCTATATGGAGATCCCCGAGGAGGCCCGATGCGTCAACTTCAGCCTGGCCAACTTCATTAAGGTCAGGCCTAAAGCTGGAGTATTTGAATAAGACCAGGGGGCTGGTTGCATAAACCTCTAAGACTAGTCATACAAGTTAGACATCCATTTATTTTCTTTAACCCTCCGGTGCTCTTCAAAAAAGTTTTGAATTTCTAAAAATAATAAATTAAAATTATGTACAATCTACAAATCGGCCACTATTCTAAAAAAAAAGTACACCGCAAGAAAGGGGTGACACTCTACAACATCTAGAGTGCAAAACAGACAAACCCACCCGAACGCACACACATACAAACACACTTTTATACACATACACACAATAAATTTTGATTACAAAAAGTATGTTTTGAATTTTTAAAAATCACAGCTTCATCGGAATGTTACGAAACTTGGTGACTTTTATGGCATTATGTATGTGAACACACAAAAAATTGAGGTCATGATCTGAACATGCTAAGTAGTCTTAAAAAAAATAGTCACACTTGTGGTTTTTTGTCAAAAATGACCCCCATAGGAAATGAATGGGAAATTGACAAAAACACAAAAATTCACAAATTTTTATTTATTTCTTTTTTTTTTTTTTTAAACATTTTTTAATAAAAAATCGTTTTTGAGATTGTTTCAACTATATATTCAAATCCACCAAAAAAAAAAAATGTGTTCATAAACATCTGGGGAATTCACATGCTTCTCCATAGAGAGCTGTACTATCTAGTGGTTACACCATGAATCTACGCTTTTTCTCTATACTGTAACCAGATGGTGCTAATTTTCTTCAAAAAAAAAAAAAAATTTCTGAAGGCTTAGACTCTATATTAAACTAAAATACTGCATTAATAATTTTTTGAAAAAAATAATATACAGTATATAGAAAAATTTATGTATTTTTACAGACCATAAATATTGCATAAATATTAATAAATTGAATCAAATTGTCTCAAAATACTAAATTACAAAGAATAAATATTATAGAACAAAAATAAATTGCATTGGTTTTACTGGGATGGAGGAAATTAAATTTTTAGGTGTCCGGTCACTTTTGACCGGGAAGATAACAAATGTGTGACTCAGTTAAGTGTGTTAAATCAGTTTGTCTAATAGCCTAATTTGATACCGAATACTAAGACGGACTGCCCTTGACTAACTGCTTGTGGGTCACACTAGAACTTAAGACAATGTCTTAACACAATGGCTAGCCATGTTAGGCCCTAGTGCCTAGTTGCATAAACACACTCAGGGCCCTATCCTACCCGGCGCAAATGACTTCGTACACTGACGCATGTTTCGTTCCTATTTTACACCCATGCAAAGCGGGCTTTTTCTTCCACAGACGCACGTAGATAAACTAGGAAATGAATTTAAACTAGGAAATAAATAAAAAACTTTACAATCAATATATATACATATATATATATATATATATATGTATATTGATTGTAAAGTTTTTTATTGAGCATATATATATATATATATATATATATCTTATACAGTTTTCGATCAACAATACAAGAGAGGCTCAAATATTTTTATATAACTGTATATATATATATATATATATGAAACTGGCAGTCTCTGCATACCGTGTAAAATGTTCTTTACTCTTAAGCGCTTCATTAGGGTCAGGACTATAGTTTAGATTTTAATAGTCTGAACCGCATTATGTACATGTTCTTTAAAATGAGCACAAGATATTCTGATAGTCTGATATTCTACTTTAACATTAATCGTAGCTTGCCCTTTAGACTAATAATTAAACTGAATTGAGGAAAAGAGGTCGATGAGTCAGTATTTTTGTTTTCTTACAATAAAATATTACTGATATTTAACACTCCAGTCTCTTTTTTAAGGAACTATTAAAGTAATCTATTAATAGACATTATTTGAAGTGTGTTTCAACATGTGGGCTTGGTCAGCATAGTAAGATTGTGTTATGGTAATATTTTTTATATAGTTTCTCGGCTACCAGTAGTCACCATGTATGAATTATGGATTACTCATTAAGCCAAGATGGATTTCACTGAATGTTTGGCTAACATTCAAGATCCCGTAGAGTTTTACCAAACAAACTTGTTTGTATAAAATATGATTGGTGTGTTATTTAATTGTATGATATTTATTTGATTTGTGATTGATTTTTCTCATGAACTCACTGATTTGCACAATGTTGTTCTGTCTTTCCCTGCACAGCGCTGCCTAACGTTTATGAACAGAGGATTTGCTTTCAGTTTGATAAATGACTACATGTGTGGCTTCAGCCTGAAAGATCCAAAGGTAGGCAAAAAAGATTCAACTCCATTATACAGCCAAAGCAATGCTACTGACATTGGCTCTAGGGTTGCCAACACTAATCGATCAACCTGGTGGTCTTCACAATAACATTTGTATCTTGACCATTAAAGGGTTAGTTCACCCAAAAATGAAAATGAAGTCATTAATTACTGACCCCCATGCTGTACCAACCCCGTAGGACCTTCGTTCATCTTCGGAACACAAATGAAGATATTTTTGATTACATTTTTTTGCTACATAGGCTGCCTAAGGGATCGAAACTTGACGGCCCAGACATATGTGCAAGAATTGCGAGATTTTGATTAATATGAGCGAGGGTTTTAGATCTGGCGAGTTTTATGCTACGTTCACACCGGACGCGAATCGCGCGTCAAATTTGCGCCTGACGCGTCTAGTTTGACGCTTGACCACTTTGTGTTAATTCGCATGTCAAGAGCGAAACTGGCGCGCGTAAAAACAAAAGTTTGAAGCGTCACGCGCGTCAGAATCGAAATCCGTTGGCGGCCATTGTTTTTATGTCGACCGAGCATTCATCAAGAGAGTTACCGCTCTGTATTTACTCTGGAGAGCAGAACAGCGGCGTGGGGATCATCGTCGCCGTATATTTGTGTCCACCGGACCCTTCAGAGCCATTTAGTCATATTAACAAAATAATTTATTGAAGTATCCAGACACTTCACCACGTGAGAAAGCAGCTAGGCTCCTGATTGGTTAGCGCGGCGCGAATTCACGCCAAAGTTCAGATTTTTCAACTCGGGCGGCAGACGCGAATTCGCGTCAAACGCGTGAATGCACAAATGGCACTAACTGAATCATTCGCGCGTAACGCGCTTAACTAGCCAGACGCTCAATTCGTGCGAACTTCCACGCCTCGCTCCACGCCTCATTCGCGCCGCAGGAATTTTTCACGCGCGTAAAGCGTCTTTGCATTGACTTAACATTGAAATCATTCGCGCCTGACGCGCTATTCGCGTCTGGTGTGAACGTAGCATTAGAAGATCAAAAACAATCCAAAACCGGCCTTTATTTGAGACCGGCTTTTATTTACCCAAACACCAGGCGTGTAAAAGAGACAGGTGTCTATTTGGGACTCGGCTATTATTTGAAGTTTTACGGTATATATAAAATATGAATTAACAATGAATTTACGGGACAAAACATGATTTTTTCATAGTAAGTCGGGACACTAAAATTAGAGTTGAAAAACGGGACGCCTGGTCACCAGACCAATACTTGAACTGTTTTAGGTCATTTGACATATTGTTTGCTTTGGCAGGTACAGCTCTCTTGCTTCGTTGCTTTTATCTCATCAAACCAATTGGGTATTCATAGGGAGTTGATGTTTTTCCGTTTTGATTGTTAAGAGATTGACTTCTCTGTGAGGACTTTCTCAACAGACATCTAGATGATGTGTGTGAGTCATAATGTTTTTTCTGGAATAGCTTCTCTGTGCTGTTGATATCACTGAGGGTTTCTATCATAACATCATGCAGAACTTATTTTGACTTGCAAAAACTGTGTGCCACAGCCGTCTAGACTGTCCCTGGAATGCACATGCATTGATACGGTGCAAATTATTAATCTGCAAATATCTGATGAAACCATGTTTGAGAGGTTGATGGTTGATAGGCTAATGTTTTCTATTGCTTATGAGGCACCTTGGGTGTTATGAAAGGCGCCATTAAATAAAATGCATTATAATGTTTGTATTTTATGCTTGAAATAATCACATGGACCAGCAGTGTTAACAATCTCATTGTCACGAGCTGCGGGACTTTTGTCTATTCCTATTTTTTTTCTGTGACTAACAAACCTAATAAAATTTAGTCTTCTAAATTAAATGAATGTTTACTCAAATACTCTTTCTATACATTTGAATACTGAGTTATGATAATTAATTGCATATATTTACTATGGGATTAGCGTGTGGGGTTAACGTTAGTTGCGTGTAATTATGTAAAAATAATTACACTGTAAAATAGTGTTACTATGCTTTTCATATAAACCTGTTTTTTGAAAAATATTTATGGAAAGCATGAGTATATCACTGAAATTTGAGAATATTGCACTTTTTTTTTTTGTTAATGATAAGAACCATCAGGGGAGCAAAGTATTATGATAATGTAAACACAAAAGTTTGTGTTTACATAATATTTGTGGGCGTACTGTGTATAATTATTTTGTATATATATAAATACACACACATGTATGCATATTTAAGAAAAAAATATTATTTATATATGAAATATTTATATTTATATATAATATAAATTATATATAAATATATATACAGTATATACATGAAAATATTTCTTAAATATATACAAGCATGTGTGTGTATTTATATATATATATATATATATATATATATATATATATATATATATATAAAATAATTATACACAGTGCACCCACTTATATTATGTAAACACAAACATTTATTTTGGATCCGATTAATCATTTGACAGCCCTAATATATATATATATATATACTTTTATATATATTAATATATTTGTTGTATCGGTTGATACTTGATATTTAATTGTACATGTTAATTTCCACTATATTTCTGTTTACCTTAGTTTATATCAGCTCACGTGAAGATGATATTTAAAAATTAATTCTAATAGTTAAATAATATTTAATTTAAATAACACGGTTAAATATAATTTTTTAGCAAATCTCCAAATGAACATCCGTTTTTCTTTCATTTTTAAATTCTAACTAAAAACTAACAACAAAAGTTTACTTTTCAGTAATTTATTTATTTTTTATTTGCACAAAATATTACAGTTTACAAAATATTATAGTTTAATGTTTGCATTTTATTTTTTGTCAGACATCACATAAAAACAATTCATGTAATATCGTACCAGCCAGAATTGTAATATTGGCCTCCCTTATTTGTACTGTCTGTTAGTAACAACTAGGATGTGAATTTAGGCGTTTAGCTTGTCTGAACTTGAGCAGATGCACTTTTGCGATAAATCTCAAATCTGTCTGTTACACATCTATATATCTAAACCAACTTCTCCAGCAACTCACTCATCAGTTTCATGTCCAATATTCACAGGTGCTTACAGAGATGAAGTTCGATTTTCTCATGACGGTGTGCAACCACGAGCACTACATTCCTCTTAACCTGCCCATGGCGTTCGGCCGGACCAAGTTGCAGCGAGTGCAGGGTAGGTGTCTCCACCCTATCATTGTGACTGCCATGGCTTTCCCCTGCCCTCATCCTCCCCTCATTCCAGTCTAACGACTTCACCACATTCAGATCTGCTAGTACCACCATTCCTCACGCCATGTTACTTGAACCTGAAAACCGAGCTACACAGGGATTCAAGCGTCATGAAATGGGGGGTGATGACATCTAAGCTTAACATCTAATTTGTTTTCCCTAAACACTAGTGATTCAACGGATCACAAAACCCGTGGTTTTGGATCATATTGCAGTTTTTGAGTCACGGATCGGATCATTTTTCGGATCAGCTATGTTTCGGTGTTGATAAAAACTCTCTTTTGCCTCTTCTAGCGCTGGAATGGTTTGAAATCAATTGAATGTGTAAACCAGCAAGACAAACCACATACAAATTATAAACTTTCAGACTATGCGGTTAAACTTAAAATTAGTCCGCAAATCACATGCGTGCCGAACCGTGGGGGCTGATCCGTAACAATCCGTTTAACCCCTACTAATATTAAACTAGGGCTGTCAAACGATTAATCGCGATTAATCACATCCAAAATAAAAGTTTGTGTTTACATAATATATGTGGGTGCACTGTGTATAATTATTTGTGTATATATATATAAATACACACACATGGATGTATATTTAAGATTTGTTTTTATTTATATATAAAATATTTATATTTATATATATTATAAATTATATATAAATCTATATACAGTATATACATGGAAATATTTCTTAAATGTATACAAGCATGTGTGTGTATTTATATATATATAAAATAATTATACACAGTGCACCCACATATATTATGTAAACACAAACTTTTATTTTAGATGCGATTAATCACGATTAATCGTTTGACAACCCTATTTATAACACAAATAATGGCTGTCATGTGTTTATCAGTTTTTGGATTTCTAATCGGAAACTAATAAAACAGTCTCTATATACTACTACGTTCAGTCAGTCAGCATGGATCACTCCTTTAAAGCTACATATTTTATATATTTTGTCAGGATTGCTATTCCACTGACTGTCACACCACAAACACAGTTCAGATAAAGTTCAGACAAATGATTGAAAATTAGCAAAAACATTTTACAAACATGCAAGATTAAAAAAACATGCAAGATGGATGTTTAAAGTGTTTATCGGTGCATAATGCATTACCAACTTTGAGTTTTTTGGGTATTGGGTATTTGGGTATTTGGGTTGGGTATTGTTTTTAACGATTCTGCTTATCTATTCCGATTCCTACTTTTGATTCCATTAAGGTCAAAAACAACAACTTAGAAATCTTTCACGTTTAATTGCAAGTCTAATTGCAAAACATTTGATTGCAGCTGAATACCATGAACCAAAGTCAACTGGCTAAAGAACACAAGGAACATTTGCCTACACTCTAAACAATGCTGAGTTGTTTTAACCCAAATTTGGGTCAAATATGGAAAAACCCAAATGTTGTGTTAAAAATGTAATTTAAAATTTTAACCCAACTTTCACTTTCAACTGTAATTTTTTTAATTACATTTTTAACCCAACATTTGGGTTTGTCCATATTTGACCCAAATTTGGGTTGAAACAACCCAGCATTTTTTTAGAGTGTATGGTTTAAAAATACCATAGTATATACATAGTAAGTAATATTAAAGAGAAGTAAAAACTCAGTAATTAAAAATTAGAAATCACATGACTGAACATTGTTTTAAGCTTTTCAGGTAGTCAGAAACTGTAATCAGATGTCGCTTTATAAGTAAAATTTACATAACAAATATAGTTACAAAAGTTTTTCAGTCAAGAACAGCGAGTGAATGTTCTCTTTATCTTTTGTTGTTTAATGCTATAATAGAGACGGCAGCAGGAATATTAGGCTGCTGTCGCTTTAAGAGCTGCACGGATCCAATATACTGACACGTGCGTTTTCTTTGTCACTTAAGACATAACCGACAGTTTTTACGTGGAGATTTGACGTATTTTTGTGTGTATTTGTCCACTCAAGTGCAAAAATATGCTAAAGAGAACTCAGTTCAGTATCATGCACTATTTAGGGCTGGGTAATAAATATCGATTTCTCGATATTAATCGATTCTCATTTTTACGAATATCGATTCGTAGCGATTTTTACGATATCGATTCTTAAATCTCAAGAATCGATTAGTCATCCTGTTTCATTTAAATGAATGGGACATTGTATCTCGACTGCGCGCGTCCAAAAAATCGCAATAGTCTTTGTCCTTTGTTACTATTGATATGAAACAAAGTCTCAATTTTCAAATTACGTCCATTTTCTTTAGAAATTCAAAAACATAAATAGCGTTTTGGCGTTGTGGCGTGAGATCGCTCTGGCGCAGCTCAAGAGAAGCAGCAGCGCTGATCTCACTTCCGGGTTAATAATACCAGTCACAGCGAGAAATAAACATGAATAAGCATCTGAAAGTGTGTTAAAAGATAGAGTACAACTTATCGAAATCCGTATCATGTCACATTGATTCGCTCAATCAGCGTTTCAACCGTGGAAAGACGTCAGTTAAACAGCTTGTAATCAATGTATCGTCATATATTTACCTCAGAAAACCCACATAAACTCGTTAGTCAGCTAGAAAAAATAACTCTAGAGAGGAGCATTTTGCTAAATATATACACCATATTACATATGCATTATAATCTTAATGTTCTTCATGTGTAATTTAAGTGTTTGTATAGCTACAAAACAGTTCATTATTACCTTCATATTAGGCTAATGAAGCCTAGTAGGCTACAACTAGACTCCCATAGTTTACAGCATTAGTTAAGAGATTTGATTTCCGTGAGAAAATTTGCCATTTATTATAACTGATATCTAAAATAATCAATATTGAATCGGAATCGAAATCGAATTGCAAGCTTGTGAATGGAAATTGTGAAATTTGTGTAAATACCCAGCCCTACTATTCAGTATGAGAAGCGGCTTTCTGTGCGCACGTTTTGGGTGTGTGTAACAAGTATCCAATTCCTCCCCTTAAGTTTTAGATTTCCGATTCCCAACCCTATTAGAGAGGCAGTATTTCATCCCAGACGCATCCACACACCCTCACAGCTTCACTCCCACCACTGTTGATGCAATCCTGCATGATTGCTTCCTTTATTCATTATTTCAGATTTTATTTCGTACGCGGCGGAGTGTTTCGGCGTCGTAGGTAGGTGATGCCGACCAATGCCAATGCACTTCCAGTCGCCAGATTATCGTCCTGATAACCCCACTAATTGCCTTGCTACGCTCCAGCATCACTCATGAATCACTGTCTAACTGCATTTCACACTTTTGCTTTTTCTGTCACCAAGCATTGCATATTTGATTTGGTCTGTTGAAAGGAAACGAAATGACTGTGGGTTGTGACAGAGGATTTTTGGGATTGTTTTACTCTATAGAAGTTTAAAGGGCCGTGTTTCATGCTGTCTGAGTTTGTTGCTGTTACACTTGACTGCATTTGTCTGTCATGTTCTGTCTTTACTTTCTCTCCAAACTGTAATTATATACTGTGCACTGATCAGAATGAGTGCGGAAACATCTTGTGTGTCGTAATCTGATTTCTATTACTAGTGTTGTACAGGAAAATGTGAGGAAATGTGGCTGTTCTGTTTTAAATTCTGATTACAGGGATTAATGGGATTGGTTTTCCAAATATGCAAGGTTTTCATTATTTACTTACCTTCATGTTTTTCCAAAACCAAATTACATTCTTTGAAACAAAAAGCATATGATATTTTCCATTCCTTAAAGGGATACTCCACATTTTACAACTGAGTTTTACCATTTTTGAATCCATTCAGCCAATTTTCTGATAAAAAAAAATAAAATAATATGGAAGTCAATGAGACCAGAAACTGTCTGGTTACTGATATTCTTCTAAATATCAGAAAATCGGCTGAATACATTCGAAAACGGTAAAACCCAACTGTTTAACTCTGGGGGAGTGGTAAAATGAGCCTATTTCCAAAAATAGTGGAGTATCCCTTTAAGAGTTCACAGTGACCAGTGCTGTTAAAGGGTAACTAAACCCCTGGTCAGAGCCTGACTCCACCCACTGGCAATATTTGAAAAATGCTGAAAAAGTGGGCAGACCCCAGCGGAGATAGAGGGGACGAAATAGAAGCTAAAACACTTTTCAATACTCGCAATTCCAACTCCCGTGACTCGCTACAGTGGTTTTGACTAAACAAGCTGGTTTTTATACTGCTAAGGGCGTAGCTCGCGTGGTGAGCTGAAACCTGCGTACGTCACGAAGTGCGGAACATCCAATAGGAAAATTGAACTGCAGTAGCTAGCCATCGTTCAACCTGAAGAGGGCAGCACTAAGACGTTTTTACACCATATATTGCAGAAATAAAACACTTTATACACAAATGTCAAAAAAGTTACTCAAATCAATGGCTGGTATTAATAAAGATCCATTCTTACACATCATTCACTAAAAAAAAGTTGGTTTAGGGTTTAGTTACTCTTTAAGCTGCTAAAATGACAGATGCCACCTTAAAGGCACACTATGTAAGATTTTTTGATTAAAATATGCAAAAACCATTTTGTTGACTTGTGGTACTTGCAATATCCTAACATTTCCAACAATGTCAACAATCAGCTATTTTGAAAAAAAAAATTATTATTAATAATTATTAATGAAATATTTTTACAATTGTACAAACTGTTTTGTTCAATATTTGAATACATTTTAAAATGTAAGTTATTTCTGTGATGCAAAGCTGAATTTTCAGCATCATTACTCCAGTCTTCGGTGTCACATGATCCTTCCTGTTCAAGAAACATTCCTTATATTATCAATGTTGAAAATCGCTTCATTTCTTGTGGAAACCATGATTCTTTTCCAGGAACCAGGAAGTAGAATTATTTTATAACATTATAAACGTCTGTAATAATGTATTGTTTGATCAATTTAATGCGAGTGCCTAGAAAACCGCTGAGACATTTAGTCAAGTTTAAAAAGAACTGACTTACTGCACTGTTTGTGTAAAGATTATTTAAACATTTTCCTTTAGTGTTGCTGAACTGGTGTAACAGCACGCATGACTGAAGAAACATGAGGATGAGGAAAACATGAACTTCCTTGAGCTCTGGGGGAAAATCATGTCACCATTGTTCGAGATCATTTGCATTTGATTGAAATTGCATGACTGGTTTTCTAACAAAGAAATACAGTTGAATTAAACACAAGGTTTTTCTGTCACTCTTTGGTTTCTGTTTCTGTTATTGTGTGATGTCTGGAATGCAGTGAAGTCACCTTTCAGAAAAAAATCACTACTATAGACACGGCCTTTTCGTTTGGATGCCTTTTCACAATCACAAACGTCTTAACACAGGAGTTACCTGTTGCACCTGTATGTTAAGTACCATTTGATGCATTTTAAGATTTTAAAGATGCATGAAATAAAAGTGTTGCTTGACACTTTCTACTAAAAGGCCAGACAGATTGCAGAAAAGATCATGACAAATGAAATATTTCCAGTACTGACCCTCTAAGGATATGTTTCAGATCAGAGTTTGGAGTACAGCCTGACCGAGGACTACTGTAAGAACCATTTCCTGGTGGGTCTGCTTCTGCGAGAGGTGGCCGATGGACTCCAGGCATGCCCAGAGATCAGACAGCTGGCTGTGGCCACCCTCAAGAACCTCATGATCAAACACGCCATAGATGACAGATACAATGCTTTTAAGGTAAGTTATGCAAGCGTACAAACTTGTTTGATTTTGCAAGTTTAACCCACTTCCTCTTTGCCATGTCCCTGCTGCTGCTGAATTAGGAGTGTCATTCTTTGACCCTAGAAGGAGGACTGCTGTTTTGCATGTGCAACTTTACATAACTGTTTAATAACGTTAATGTTTGCTGCAGTCCGAGTGCGATTGTTCGCCTGCAGTCTTGGTCTAGTTTCAGACTCACCGGCAGTCTTTTGTTTTGCACTATTGGATTAATTAGTTGTTTACTAAAGGCCCATTCACGCCAAGAACAATAACGATATAGTTCTAAAAATCATCATAAATATAACAGAATAGCTTTTTAAAAAAAAAAATTTATTTATTTATTTATTTTATTTTTTTGGGACCTGTAATAGTGTTATGTCACTGAATACTGTGCCTCAATGTACCTTGTTCTGATAAAAATAATAATAATTAAAAATATATATATAAAAGAATAGCAGACCACAACGTTAATGGCGCAGATAAACAATGTCATAGGAATATATTTTTTTTCCAATTGATGAACGATGAAAACGTTGGTTTAAAAACACATGGTTTTATACTGCCAAGGGCGTAGTGAGCTCATACCACGGGCGTAGTGAGCTGGAATGTGTTTACGTTAGCTCTCACCACTTTCGTCACGAGCCACTGCAAACATCCAATAGGAAAATTCAACTGCAGTAGCCACCGTTCAACCTGAAGAGGGCAGCACTCAGACGTTTTTACACCATATATTGTAGAATTAAAACACTTTATACACAAATCAATGATCAGCACTAATAAAGCCCCATTCGTACAAATCATTAACTAAAAAAAATTGGTTTAGGGTTTAGTAACGCCTTAAAGGTCCTATATGCAACTTTTTTTACAAAATGAATCCTTTTTTATAGCCTGTGTTTAAAGGGGTTGTAATCACACATTGCAATGATCCATTTTATGGGTTTTGTTATTACCTCTGAAGGCCAATATTCATATTTATATGTGAGGTCTCCGGGTCGGATTTCCTGTGACGTGCATGCGCGCTCCCGAGCCTCTCTATCCTTATATACAGTCTATGCGACAAACGGCACTTCAGCTGACAACATGGAGTATGATAACCCACCAAAACGTCCTGCATCCACCACAACACAGACTCCAACACAAACTCCACATAAATATAAAAAAAAAAGTTTTATCTGCTGAAGCTCGTCAGGCAAAACGTGAATCTGATCGACTCCAGACGAAAACGCGGATCAGATCGGCAACATATTAGTTAACTCTAGTGAAATAGCAAGGTAAACTACATGAAACATGAAATGAATACAAATGAATGTTCCAGGATAACAAAAAGTCGGTGCTTTAGGATGTAACTTATTTTATTTACTAGATCTACCGACTAACGTCGTCATCCCACTATATATACACTGTTTATACACATTTCCAGACACGTTCAGTACAGTAATGTTACTTCATACGATCTTACTGTTACACTGAAATTGTTCACTAGTCTAGTTCACTAACCGTGTTCGTTATCATATTATACATTCACCTATGTTGGCATTGCTGATTGTGAAAGATACACAAATAGTTGGAGAAATGGCTTATGCTATATAACATCACATGTCGGCTAAATGCAGTTTATTGTAACATTATCATGAACGAGAACAGAGCATTAGTTCAACGTCAAGCTGATAAAAGTAGGCTATTATTGTACCTGCAGTGGGAGTTTACATGAGTTTCCAGCATGTTGTGAGATGATGCTTTCTCCGTTGCGTTGACGGTAATCGAGCACGCACAAGCACACGAGCACGAGCGCTCTTGTTGCATTCTGAAACATCACCACTAGAGGCCGCTAAAAACCGCATAGAGCACCTTTAAGCATTCCTGTACAGTATGTCACTTACAGGAAATCATGCACAGGAAGGCTTTTGAGATGACCACAATGAATAAGCAGGTTGATGTTATTGAAATGTGTGGCATTTGCATTTTATCTTTTATCAAGATGTGGCCTAGATTAATGCAAAGAAATCCTCGAGTTATGTCCACGCCATTGTCACGATAGCAGTAACTGCAGCACATTGTGCGTTCACTTCAGCCAGACATCTGTCTGTTATGCAAATGCAAGACTTTGTGCATCCAGATTAAAGTTCCAGATCGTTGCCACTGACACATCTCTCGATCGCATTTGTTGAGAAGTCACCATGGTCTGTTTAGTCTCAACAAGATTTCTCAACATTTTCTTTTTTACATTGTGATACTACTGGTGCCAGAACATCTGTAAACGTGATCATAGCGCAGTTTCAAGAACACAGTGAACTTCAGAAGCTTGTATGGTGTGGCTTTTTTCCTGATTTTTTTTATTTGAAAACATGCCTAGACTTACTCACAAGAATGACTTTCACTCTCACATATGGGACGGATCATTCCAGGAATATTTTCGAGGAGTTTAATGTTGGTCTTTAGTACAATTTTGTTAGTTACATTTCATATAATAATTTTGTTATTATTATTAATATTATTATTCCTATCTACTGAGCAATAACAGTATCAACGGCAGCAATAACAGCAGCAGCGAAAACAGCAATAACCAACAGCAGCAGCAGAGTGGCATATCTATAGGGTGACCACCATCAAACAAACCAAATGTGGGACAATTATAAGTTTGTGTGGGACAATGTGGGACATGTTACCAACACTAAAACATACCCTGAAACTGTTATATAATGTCTTATAAAACTTATAAAAACATTATATGTTATAAAACTTGATAAAAACATTTATATTCTGCCTTTCAGCTGATAAAAATTATTTGTTCTTTAGTCCCTTCCAGAAAAAATCCTTTTTTTCTTTTCTTTTTTTTTTTTCAAAAAAAAAAAAAGTCATTTAAATTCAGCATCTCTGAGCCCAAAGGCAGCAGGAATCATGTATATAAATATTTTAGAAACAGTTCTGACCAAGTCCAGCAAAAATCCAACAAATAAAATATAAAACAACATGAAATTAGGTATCTTATATATTTAGACAGACAATTAGACAGTCTTATATATTAAGAATATATTAAAAACCAAAACCAAAAACGTTCATATTTTTAGAAAGGATGTGAATTAAAACAACCACTGCAGGTTAAACAACAACAACAGATAAATTCCGTTAAATTAAAATTTTAATTTACCTAATTGGTCCACATTTTGATTGACAGCCGTCACAACTAACGAGTGACCGTGTTTACTCCTTTCTTTTCAGCCATTGGATAGTGTATAGCTAAAACACAGCTGTTGTATTTGTACTTATGACGAAGCGCTGAAAACTACGCAGCAAAAGTAATAAGTGGAATGCTTTCTTAGAAAAGGCAAAAGAACGCATGCACAACTAATAGACTGATGAAAATGTGGGACATTTCCTCAATGTGCGATGTGCGGGACAAGAGGTGAAAATGCTGTGCAGTATATATTCCACATACATATCTATTCCACCAAAACCAAATACATGATCATTGTCTTATTCATTACCATGCTAAACTATTTCAGGAATTGTCAGGTTTGAACTCATTTTTCGATTATTGTGTAATATGTAGCCATGTAATTGTCAAAATAGATTGTTCCTGCGTTATTCAAATCATGGAAGCTTTTGGAAAGTTCATGTTCTTTTGAAAGCTGCAGGGCAAACACACTTGCCAGCATTAATGACAAGTGACTTACAATACCTTCCATTGTTTCTGCCACTGTGTGATATAATCATTCATTTACCATTGACCTCACGACAGAACCAACAGGCCCGCATCTGTCTGCTGTACCTGCCATTGTTTGAGCTGCTCTACCAGAACATGAGCCAGATGAACAGCCCAAGGCAACTCAGAAGAAATAGCCTCGGCCTCACGGTAAACGCTTATCTGAGATCAACAATGACTCAGTCCTCATCTGTTCTCTGTCATCAATATGAAATATTTATGGTAAAAAAATTCAAACTGCTCACAGATGTCAGTCCAAAAAGATAAGAAACATCAGCGGTATTTGAAATTAGGGCTGTCAAACGATTAATTCAATTCAATTCAACTTTATTCGCCAAGTATAAAAAAATACAAAGAATTTGATTTGGTTTTCTCCAAATAATAATTTTCTCAAAAAATAATCGCAATTAATCGCATCCAAAATAAAAGTTTGTGCTTACATAATATATGATATATGTGGGTGCTCTGTGTATAATTATTTTTTTATATATATAAATACACACACAAGCATGTGTATTTAAGAAAAAAATATTATTTATATATAAAATATTTATATTTATATAATATATAAATTATATATAAATCTATATACAGTATATACATAAAAATATTTCTTAAATATATACAAGAATGTGTAAGTATTTTTATATATATATAATTATACACATTACACCCACATATACTGTATTATATAAACACAAACTTTTATTTTGGATGCGATTAATCGTTTGACAGCCCTAAAAAAATATTAACAAGCTTTAGTTGATATTTCTTAGTAATCTTAACAGAAACATAAAGAAGTTGGAATATAAAGAGTGGAAATCAACTTTGCATATTGTTATTTTTAGCTTTACAGAGTTAGAAGTTTAATCTGATCCAATCAAATACAATATACAGTATATGCTGTCTTCGAGTTTAGCTGTTTTTCTTGTCGGCAGTGTGTGTCGATTGTGGGTCTGTTTGACTATTTACCGATTGGGTTTACTTTTGCGCTGTTGTATACAGTAACTCAAGACATGCGAGTGCTACATTTAAATTCCACGGCCTAGAGTAAATGTTAACCTTGCAAGGTTTTGATCCGGAGTTGGATAAGCACTTCCTGTTTTCCCATGCTCCTTTAGTACCGGGATGATTTGTCAGTGGACAGCCGCAGAAGCAGCTCTATCGTTGATAAGGAACCTAGTGAGTATCAAAGTCTATTGGCAACAGAAGTTACAAGTAAACAGACAAACACACAGTGTGCATTTGTGTGTTTCACAGCCGGTGTCGTCGCCCAGAATGGACACAGTAGGAAAGGGGAGTCCAGAGGCTCAATGTATGGAGATCCTGGCACTCCAGACATCAATGAGGTGAAGCAGAAGCAGATTTCACTACAGATGTCCAGTGTTGGGGGGAATGTTACTTTTAAAAGTCAAACTCACCAATTAGGTTAGATTTGTTACTTTTTATGGAAACACAGTAGGTCCAAGTTTCATTACTTTTTACATATACACTACTGTTCAAACGTTAGAGAAAGAAACTTTTACTTAGCGAAATTGACAGTACAGATATTTATTATATTACAAAATATTTCTATTTTCTTTTGAACTTTCTATCCATTAAGGAATTCTGGTAAAAGAAATTATATTACATAATCCGCAAAAAAATATTATCCTTCAAATGGTCTTCGTTTCCTGTTTACACTATACACTATAACCCCAACAATTGATTTAGTAATTGTACAAAAAATATACATTTTTAATCATACAAATAATATATCTTTTTTTTTTGTTTACTTCTCATCTATTCATTAATGCTGTGTTTTTGGAGATATAAAGTACTTTTGTATCCATATACCACCCAATTCCTCAACTACACCATTAGCTTGCATATGAAATATTATTTTATGATACATTGCATTTATGCTCTAGTACTAGGCCTTCATTTCTGTGTAAAAATTTTCAGACTTATGCCGCATTTTTTTTGACATAGGAAGAAAATATATTTAGTTTGTTTTTTTCACATTTCCCATTCACTTCAATGTGACCCCGAAGACCAGAAGTGTAAACATTTTTTTACATACCTTCAGAACAAACCAAATCAAGCCCAGTTTTTTTGTGTGTGTGTGTGTGTGTGTATAGATAGATAATCTATGAAAAGTCACAAAATCTTATTCCACTGAGATGAAGGGAACCTTTTTTTGTTTTATTAAGTAAAAGTCAATAGGGGTCGTATAGACCACATGACCTGATTGAGGGCTACGTCAATTTCAAAATCGATAATAATAAGAAATGTTTCTTGAACAGCAAATCAGCATATTAGTATAATTTCTGAAGGATCATGTGACACTCAAGACTGGAGTTGCTGAAAATTCAGATTTGCATCAATTGCATCATTTTAAAATATATTCAAATGAAAAACAATTACAGTAATATTTAACAATATATATGTTTTACTGTATTTTAATCAAATAAATCCTTGGTGAGCATAAGAAAATGATTTTAAAAGCATTAAAAAAATCATATCGACTCCAAACTTCTGAACGGTAGTTTATACTGCATGATATACATAATTTACTTACACAACAACATACTGTATATCATATTGTATTTCTCATGTACCATCAACAGAAATTGACATCAAACATGGTCATGACAACAGCTCATTTTATGCAAACTTTGAGACAACGATGTTCAAATTCTATTTTTACTGATGACCGGACTCACAGCAAATAATACTTTTTTGAACATAAATCTCACATATCTCTTAAATATACCCAGTTTTCCCACTGTGTGGATAGGACTGGGTTAATAAAAAACTAATGTGGTTATTATGGTATAAATTTACTCATTACATGAAAACAATATGCATAACATGAACCCCAGCTCTACAGGTTACCTAATTTCCATGACCCATATCATGCATCATTTGTAATTGTTCCCCCTTCTGCTCAGTTGAACAGGCGCGGCTCCACTATGAGCACCGTACCCGCCGCTGGACGTTTGGGACAGTATGAGATCAGAGGCCTGCTTCTGTGTTACCTGAACATTGTAAGATCCTTGTCGGATGGTAAGCACACTTTTGTTATCATCATATCATCCAGCCTTTTTGTTATCATCACAAAACACCACCATTATAGTCAAGATTATAGCCTCAAAACAGCTCAATCATGCATTTTAGTCTGGGACTTGACTTAAAGGGATACTTCAGGATTTAGCATTAAGCTTTGTATTAGTAGAAAACCTGTAGTATTTTCGAATTACCATGCTTTCCACCCTCATATCCCCCTGAGACGAGAGATTTATGTTTTTTTTTTGTCTGGAAAAATCCACAGATGGCGCAAAAATCGTCATTTTGCGTCATCGGAGGATGTTTTGTCCAGAGGCTAAAGACTACAGTCAGTAGTAGGTCTGTCCCGCATGTTCTCACCCCGTCCATAGAGGGCGATCTCACTCACAGAATGACCACATAGTGTCAGACATCTTTGTTTGGAAGCTAAGCTAGCAGGAGAAAGCTGAGTAGTAGGGGTTACCATCCTCTTTTTCCCGGACATGTCCGACCATCGGTGTCCGGGATTCAGCTTTTGCTTACTACAATCGCCATTCATTGTTTACATGCACAGCTTTTGTTTCAATCTAACTGAATTCATTCTGATTGGTGAATCTGAATGTAGTGTTTACATGAACGCTAAACAAGTGATTGGTTGATGTGCGTTTTAACATTGCTAAGAAAATTCCCGCTCCTCCGTGAGCGATACGAGACCGGTGCATCTCATCGGTAATCACGCCACCGGCCTTGCGCCGTTCTCCCGCGGCCCTCACTCGTCTCGCTCGCCACAGTAAACATAATAAATGTCAACTGTTGAACGCAAAAGCCGAATCCCGGACAATTTGGGCGATCCCGAAACACATTTTCGGGTATTTCGGGCATTTTCTAGTAGCCTAGACTTGTTGTTTAACTACTGCGCTCTGTTACCGGTAGGCGTGGCCTCCTAGGGCAGCGAAGCAAGTGCATTCTGGGAGTTGTTGTCTTTCATCCACATAACCCAAAAATACATTTTCTGGCTTTTCTCAGTCTAGAAAGCTCCAAATTCAAAAATAATTTCACATTTCTTCTACATAAATGACACATTTTAAATGCAAATTCATCTTTCCAGAGGTGAAGTATCCCTTTAAGCCTTGTTTAAAAAATCTAAAAGCATCATACAAGTTAATTTCACTGGACTTCAACGGGGCAGACTACGTTGGGTTGTGCCCGAATGTATCACTTGAGCTGTGGGCGGCAGCTGTTGTTGATCTTTAAAGAGCAGGTGTTTAAATTATATGGCAATCGGTTGAATGTCCGTTGGAGCTTCGTGGGTGCAAATAACTTTAATCCGGGTTTTATCAGTCCTGCTCTTGGGTTCTTCCGGTGATACACAGTTCGGATGACTCAGACGCCAGGTTTTTGGTTTGTTTGTAGAGTAATGCTTGATCTAGTTTGCAAGTGTCCGATAAGGGAGGCACCTAAAATATGAAGCTGGAGGAGGATTGAGAAACTGATTTAAACAAGTTGTTGCTTGGTCTTAGATCCAGGATTACCATTTTCCGTAATCACTATGAAAAATCTTATCTTGTAGTCATGAAAGAGTGGAAAGGTCATGGAAACATCATTACTCTAAGAGCATGGGAACCTTGTCTGGGTGTCCTGAAACTCTTGATAATGTCTCTGTAATAGGAAGAAGGCATGTGATGGTGTCAAATTTTCAATTGCTGAAGCTTTCATTGTGGTATACGGTATTATCACAATACTGAAATAAGTTAAAAAAGTGGCTTTACAGTCCAGTTACCCATGTAAATACTATGTACTTATTTTAGTAACTACAATTACTGGGTAATAACTAGTACTAACCCTGAACCTACCCCTGTTCCATGTACTTACCTTATATTAGCCAGTACTTTCTAGGTTAATACACTGTAAGTACTGTACTGTAAAAGGAAGTGTTACCAAAAAGTGTTGTCACTATAACAGGTTTTAACAAGTTTTAAACAGATTAAAGTGCGAAAAAATTATAAAGAACAATAGTTCTCATTAGTGCACTAACTGACATTAACAATGAGATACAGCTAAAAATTTTTACTGAAGTTACAATTCTTTTTTAACATTATTTACAAAAATACAACTGTTAGTTCATGTTAGCTCAGTTCCATTAAATTAAATGTTAAAATTAACTATGGTTTAGAAGTATTTTTATTGTCATTTTATGTTAACTAATGAATTAACTGATGTTAATGAATAGAGCCTTAATGTAAAGTGTAACAATATCTTGCACATGTTGTAGTCACTGATCTATACAAAAAACTTTTGATGATAATTTACTCACCCCCATGTCATCCAAGATGTCCATGTGTTTCTTTCTTCAGTCGAAAAGAAATTAAGGTTTTTGATGAAAACGTTCCAGCATTTTTCTCCATATAAGGCACTTTACTGGTAACCAAAATCTAAACTAACGAATCTTTTTCCGAGTCATTTGGTTCATTCAACAACGAAATGAACGAATTGACTCGGAAAATTTGTTCATTTTGATGAACGAGTTTGAACAGGAGAGTCACGAACAGGCATCACAGATCAGAGCAAGGCGACCATTTGAGCTTATAAAACTTAATCTTTGTTATTTATTTTTTAAATGTACACGTTTCGCTAGATAAGACCCTTATTCGTCGTCTGGAATCGTTTAAAGCCCTTTGAACAGTTTGCAGTTTGCACTGAAACTCTCATTTGGACCTTGAACCGTTTGGTTCCCATTGAAGTCCATTATATGGAGAAAAATGCGGGATTGTTTTCATCAAAAACCTTAATTTCTTCTTGGATGACATGGGGGAGAGTAAATTATCAGCCAATGTTTTTTTAAAAGTGAACTACTCCTTAATAGGAAGAAGAGTTGAGATATATGTGTGTTGCGTTGATGTTAATGTTTCTGTCTTACTCAATGTCTTCCTTTAGAAACTCTGACGGCCTACTGGATGAAAGTCAATCCACAAGACATCATGAACTTCCTCAGTCTGCTCGAGTGAGTGACACAACCTTTCCCACAAGGCGTTGTTCTTGTCGATCTTGTTATTCATGTGTTTCTCAAGATGGTAAATCATTTATTTGAGCAAAAACACAGTAAAATTGTGACATATTATTACAATTTAAAATTACGATTTTCATATATTTTAAAATAAATGTAATTTATTCTTGTGATCAAAGCTGTATTTTCAGCATCATTACTTCAGTCTTAAGTATCCTTCAGAAATCATGTGTGCTGCTTAGGGATGCACCGATATGAACTTTTTGGACGATACCGATAACCGATAATGCTTTCTATTTGAAAGCCGATAACCGATAAATCGGCCGATAAATCTAAATCCAATTTTTATATCATTTTTGAAAGCCTTCTTGTAAAAACAAGTCTAACAATTAAAATTCATCCCCTAACACAATTACAATGTTCTCATTATAATTTCATGTAGCCGATATGACAGCACATTTTGCACTAAACTACATTTTCCTTTTTGATTCCAATCATATTTCAAGCAATTAAGATCAATCAGTGTGCATACAAAGTGTCTCAGGTGTCATGTGTTGAAGGAAATAATTCATTATTTATCAGCTTTAATATATCAGCCAAGTTTTATTATCGGGCCGATAACGATAACATAAAAATGAGGAAATATCGGCCGATATCGATATGGTGGCCGATATATCGTGCACCCCTAGTGCTGCTTAATATTTCATTGCTAAATACCTTTAAGTATTCTGGTTTTCCACCATGTTTCTCAATGACACGCCCCCAACTCATAAAGATCGGGGCTCAAAGAAAATCCCCCGCTTTCTACTTGTATTTACAACTATGTGACGCCATTCATGTGCATTCAACGTGTTAACTGAAGTTATACTGTAAGAGAGTTTACACCAATTCCCACTTTAGGTTGTGACATCAGCTGTGTTTCCATCCACAGTTGAGAACTTGTGCGCAAAATGGGAAAATCGCATAAAAATCGTTTCCATCCAGTGAGCCGAAGAGAACAAAACTGTCACTTTCCACATGCTAAATATCACTGGGAAAAATAGAAGTTGCTGCACTAGGAGAAGCCATTGTATATAAAATTGTTGTGTATTATAAATGACTTTATAAATGTATTATAAATGACTCAATTGAGTGCATACGTTTTTTCTATGCATGTATTTGGAATTTATTTTCATCCAGCGTTTTTTTTTTTTATATATGCGACATACCAAAATGCTCATAAAAACAGGTGGATTGAGAATTGCTTAGTGAATTGAGCCCTGACAGCAGCTTCATATTTGCAGAATGTTCTTGTTCTGGGTTTGTGGCCTTAAAAATGGTTTCTGTTGCCTGAAAGTATCATCATGTAAAATCATGACCTAAATAATATTTCCTTGTGTCTGTGTTTATCTGGCTTAGACTAATTGTCTGTCTTCTCTGATTGTAGGATCTGCATAGTCCAGTTCCGCTATGTTGGCAAGAGAAGCATCAGCCGGTACGCTTGATCATGACTCAACATTTCCCATTCAAGAGTTAACCACATTCAGATCAGCCAAATTTACATGAACCACAACTTTGACATTGTGCCAACCTGCTATCGTGCCATCAAAACCAGATCTATACGTTTCATTGTATGGGTCGTGTGTTTTCAAAATAAGCAGTGGTATCAAGATTAGCACTGTTGCCAACAATACGTGTTTGCTTGTGTGTGTTGTTTAGGAGTCAGGAACCCTGGGTGTCGAAACTCTTCACGTCTGACAGGAAGTCCCAGACCATGCCGGTTCTGCGTGGTCGAGGAAGCTTCATGCAAGCAAAGCTGCAGCAGTTCAGCACTATGGACACCTCATTAACCCTGAACATGGGTAAACATCTGTCTACTGTTGTTTATAACCGTCATTCTGTGAAACAACTGTAAAAAAAAATATTTTCATGATTTGTTATCACAACTTTTTTTCTTTTAGATAATTTATGTAGTTCAGATAACATAATATTTTGAGTTTCTAGTGATTAAATCAATCTCCTTCATTGTATTAACTCAATTTTTCCATTTCAATGAACTTAAAATTTTAAGATTACTTATTTTTTTAAGTTAAACCAACAATATTTTTTTACAGTGTATGGGATTTTCATGCTTCTATAATGCTCTATTCTGCTATGTAACGTTACAAAATACAACATACTGTAATGCAATGGACTTGATCAAACTTGACAACTTTGTCTAATTTAACATAATATAATATTATGTTATATAATAGCTTAGTCTCTGCTGTCTTTGATTTTGATTAATATCATCCATTTTTAAAAAAGAAAGAAAAAACTTCCTTACTGCCTGATATACACTAAAGTTTGGGGTCAGTAATATTGTGTAATATTATTACAATTTAAAATTACATGATTCTTATATTCTGCTCAAAAAATAAAATCGTATTATCAATGTTGCAAACGTTTGGGCTGCTTAAAGGGTTAGTTCACCCAAAAATGAAAATTAAGTCATTAATTACTCATCAAGCGACGCGAATACTTTTTGTGCGAAAAAACAAACAAAAATAACGAGTTTATTCGACTATTTCTTTTCTTCCTTGTAGGCCAGAACGAGACTTCCTTAGATTTCCACGACGCATGCGCGAGAATTGCGATCTGAAGTGGTGTAAGCTGGCGTAAGCAGATCGCAAATCTCGCGCATGCGTCGTGGAAATCTAAGGAAGTCTCGTTCTGGCCTACAAGGAAGAAAAGAAATAGTCGAATAAACTCGTTATTTTTGTTTGTTTTTTCGCACAAAAAGTATTCGCGTCGCTTGATAAACATATAGTTGAGCCACGGTAGTCACTTGGGATATTTAAACATTTTCTTCATTGACTTTCTGGGCCGTCAAGAGGCAGTCCTTTAGGAGCCAATGTGGTAGTTATACAGCTCTCAAAAATATCTTCATTTGTGTTCCGAAGATGAACGAAGGTCTTACGGGGTTGGTACAGCATGGGGGTGAGTAATTAATGACTTAATTTTCATTTTTGGGTGAACTAACCCTTTAAAGTGCCCCATTGGGTCCTCGTTTAGTTTTAGAGGTCTCCTACAATAGGTTTACATGCTTACAAAAACACTTGAGTTTTCTCATAATAGACATTACACATCACCTCATTTCTCATGTTATTTCCATCACAATGTCCCTTTGGGGGATCCGTAGTTGATCACGTAATTCTTTTTTTTTTTCTTAAAGGGATACTCCACCTTTTTGGGAAATAGGCTCATTTTACAACTCCATCAGGGTTAAATGTTTAAGTTTTACCGTTTTTGAACCCATTCAGCTGATTTTCTGATATTTAGAAGAATATCAGTAACCAGACAGTTTCTGGTCTCATTGACTTCCATAGTAGGAAAAAAAAATACTATGGAAGTCAATGAGACCAGAAACTGTCTGGTTACTGATATTCTTCTAAATATCAGAAAATCGGCTGGGTGGATTCGAAAATTGTCAATCTCGACTGTTTAACTCTGGGGGAGTTGTAAAATGAGCCTATTTCCAAAAAAAGTGGAGTATCCCTTTAAAGTACAAGAGCGTTTTATAAATCATGTACTGTAAGTGAAGCCAGTAGTTTTCATTTTGCATTTTACGATGAATGTGTAATTGTGGAGTCTTGTATTTCAGCTGGAGGTCCCACAGAAGCAGAGACCAACCACCAGTCTTTGCTTGAGGGGAATATGTCGACAGAAGCCTGCCTTACCGTGCTGGACGTCCTCTCACTCTTCACTCAGAGCTTCAAGGTAAAGTTATAGATCTGTCTTCTAGAGTGTGTAATGAAGCTAAAGTTGATTCTTCCATAACCTGATAATGTGATTTCTGGATCCTGACAGAATCAGCTGCTGGACAATGAAGGTCACAATCCTCTGATGACGAAGGTCTTTGACACGTACCTCACTTTACTGAAAGTCGGACAATCAGAAGCAGCAATCAAACACATATTTGCCTCTTTGCGAGCCTTTATCATCAAGGTGAGATCAATATATTTCTTTAGTTTACTCAGACAATAATCATTTACTCATGAGTCATGACGTTCCCAACCCAAGTGATGTTGTTTCAACACAGCCTTTTTTTAGCATGCAGGTTTGGTGCCTTTGAATAATCTTGAATGAAGTTTTAATTAAAGGAGTCGTTCACTTTTGAAAAAACTTTTGCTGATAATTTACTCGCCCCCATGTCATCCAAGATGTCCATGTCTTTCTTTCTTCAGTCGAAATTAAGAAATTAAGGTTTTTGATGAAAATATTTCTGGGATTTTCTCCGTATTAATGAACTTCAATGGGAACCAAACGGTTCAAGGTCCAAAAGACACTTTCAGTACAAACTGCAAACTGTTCAAAGGGCTTTAAACGATTCCAGATGATGAATAAGGGTCTTATATAGCAAAATGATCACTCATTTAAAAAACAAAAACAAAGTTTAAGTTTTATAAGCTCAAATGCTCGCCTTGCTCTGTTCTGTGATGCGCGTGCGTGACTCTCCTGTTCAAACTCGTTCATCAAAATGAACAAATCTTTTTCAGAGTCATTTGGTTCATTCAACGAATGAAGCGAACGAATTGACTCTGGAAAAGATTCGTTCATTTTGATGAAAGAGTTCGAACAGGAGAGTCACGAACGTGCATCACAGAACAGAGCAAGGCGAGCATTTGTGCTTATAAAACTTAAACTTTGTTTTTTGTTTTTTAAATGAGTGATCATTTTGCTATATAAGACCCTTAATCATCGTCTGAATCATTTAAAGTGTCTTTTGGACCTTGAACCGTTTGGTTCCCATTGAAGTCCATTATGTGGAGAAAAATGCTGGAATGTTTTCATCAAAAACCTTAATTTCTTTTCGACTGAAGAAAGAATGACATGGACATTTTGGAGGACATGGAGGTGAGTAAATTATCAGCAAAGTTTTTTTCAAAAGTGAACTACTCCTTCAATGACCACAATCTTTAAATGCAACAACATGAGATGTTTTCAAGATGTTCCAGATTGTGCCGACTTGAGCACTGACGTGTTTGTGTCTCGATTATATTTATTTAGTTCCAGGTTCCCCTCTTCAAGGGCCGTGTAACGCTGTGCGGTTCGCTGTGTTACGAAGTCTTGAAGTGCTGCATGTCTAAATTAAGTGTCCTACGTGGGGAGGCGTCTGCACTTCTTTACCTGCTCATGAGGAACAATTTTGATTACACCAAGAGGAAAAGCTTCCTGCGCATGCACTTACAGGTATATGATGACAGTTTCAGGCAAATCTCATGACAATTCACACCATTCTGATCTTTGTTCATTTTGGACGTTACAAATCCCATCTTTACTGTATGTCAGCACATTTTCACTTGAATGTTTCCTTGTCTGTAAACGGTCAACTTTTACACAATACTTTTCGGTAAATGAGGATTTGGATGCGGGGGAGTTTTTTTAACTCTGTAAACTAATGCATAAAATATGGAGTGGTTTCTGCATGGTTGCATGTTTAAAGGAGTGAATCATGAGCTTGCACCACTGGGTCCTTGAGTAAGACACTTCAAAGTCCGATTGTTAGATCGTAACTTATTAACTGTTTTTGCTGCAAGAACTTTTCCAACATTTTAAGTGGAACAATTTTATTTTATTTTTACTGCATGTTATGGTCCATTTAACTGCTTCAAGGTGATAGTCTCGGCCATAAGTGCACTGTACTTTTGTATCCATATATGATACAGTACCTATATTAAAACGTATTTTATTTATATAAGCTATTATAATTTATATCTTATATACAGGGTTTGACATAAAAACATCACTGTGGCTAGTGTATTTCAAAAGTTACTAACCACTCAGCATTTTCACTGGCCACAATTTTGACATTGATGCCATGGGGAAAAATTGCCTAATAGATATTTGTAATGTTATCTCATAATTTGGCAGAATGTATATTAGGCTGCTGTCACTTTAAGACCTGCTCTTTCTTTCTCAACTGTTTACTTTGACTTAGAAGATTACTGACTGTTTACATGAACACTCGCCAAGACCGGCAATTTTATTTTGTGTGTATTTGACTGTTTAAGAGCAATAAGCAGCGACAAATAACTCAGTTTAGTACTGAGAGGCGGCTTTATGTGCAACACTTTGGGTGTGAGCACAAAATCTGCAGGAATTAGTCAAAATATGTGCAATACGCCCAATTCCAGGCCAAAACTCAAGCCCTGTAACACCAACAATATTCATCTAGAGCAAATGATACGAGTGAGAGAGGAGAGGCAGGTTTAACTCACTATCAGAGAAACTGGTATCGTGTATCTATTCTGTGGAAAATTAGTATTAAGCGTTTCGGATATTTCAGTATCGATATGTATTAAAAAAAAATCTATATTTTTGACAACACTACAGTGCACCTAGTTTATTATTTCAGATGCCTTTTTAAAAGACTACATTTGACAAATGTATTATATATAAAATTCAATCCACCAAAGGGGCTAGTAAATCCATGGTGGGTGTTAATGTCAAGCCCTGTTGATATATATATATATATATATATATTTGTTTATATATGATTATACATTTTTCCACGTGTGTGTGTGTTTTAAATTTGGCTTAAGTTTTAAATTAAAGCTTAGATCTGATGCGTCACGAAACATTTCTGTGTACCTAACCTTACCTGAGTGTCTCACTGTCTTGAAATGCTCTCTTATCAAAAGCATAAAATGTTTGCACAAGGAGCTTAAAGGATTAGTTGACTTCACAATTCAAATTTCCTGATAATTTACTCACCCTCACGTCATTCAAGATATTCATGTCTTTCTTTCTTCTGTCGAAAAGAAATTTTGTCTTTTTGACGAAAACATTCCAGGGTTTTTCTCCATATAGTGGACTTCAATGGGGTCCAACGGGTTTAGGGTCCAAATTGCAGTTTCAATGAAGCTTCAAAGGGTCTAAACTCTACCATCCGAGCAATAAGGGTCTTATCTAGCCAAACCATCTGTCTTTTTCAAAAAAGAAACAAACGTTTATATACTTTTTAACCACAAATGCTCGTCTTGCACTAGCTCTGCGATGCGCCACTCATTACGTAATCACGTTGAAAGGTCACGCGTAAGGCGGAAGTACCGACCTAGTGTTTACAAGCGATTTACAACAACAAAAAAAGGTAAAACAATGATTACGATTACAATTAATGAGATGGAGTTTTCCGTCCTACTCGGAACACGTGACCTTTCAACGTGATTACGTAATGTGCGTCGCGTCGCAGTGCTAGTTCAAGACGAGCATTTGTGGTTATATGTATATATATATATATATATATATATATATATATATATATATATATATATTTTTGTATATTGTGAAAATGACTGATGGTTTGGGTAGATAAGACCGGGATCGTGTAGAGCCCTTTGAAGACCTTCAGCCCGTTGGACCCCATTGAAGTCCACTATATGGAGAAAAATCCTGGAATGTTTTTGTTAAAACCCTTAATTTCTTTTCGACTGAAGAAAGAAAGACCTAAACATCTTGGATGACGTGGGGGTGAGTAAATTATCAGGAAATTTGAATTCAAACTAATGAAAGTGAACTAATCCTTTAAGCATGCAATGTAGTTGTAAGAGCGTAATAAATCCCCATTGTTCCAATGAGACAGGTCGAGCCACATTCACTTGACGTTTTCAATTGCACTCTCTCACATGTCTTAAGGAATCTGCATCATTTATACTCAATGCAAAGCAATAACTAAACTTTTTTGATTTATACTATACATTTCACATGTATCCTCATTATAAATGAAAACAGGTTCTCATTTGTTAGTATATTTTGCCTTCACAATGTATTTACAATGCTTTAGACCTATTTTTAAAATTGCATTTATTTATTTGTACACTTTCACTCTGTGAATACCTCAGTGTAAAAAGCAATACTTGAGCAAAAGTACAAGTATCGTCCTAGAAAAAGACTTTGGTAGAAGTGAAAGTTACCGTTAAAGTTAAGTAAAAGTCTTAAAATATCTGATATATACTGTACTTAAAGGGATAGTTCACTTTGAAATTAATTTTTGGTATGTTTTAGCTTACCTGAAGGGCATCCGAGATGTAGTTGTCTTTGTTTCCACGTGCAGTAGCTTCAATTTTGATATTTTTAGGTCAAACCGTTCTCGTCTGTCACTCGTAAAATGGAGGTCTATGGTCACCACCTCAAAGAGCATGCACAGAGAAGTCCAAATTAAACATGATTTAATGACTCATAAATGTAAGTACACATTGATGGCCTAAGACACGAAACGAGCGAGAAAACGAATAGTATAAAAGAGGTAAAAACGATATAAAAACTGTTCGTTTTCTCACACAAACCGCTCGTTTCGTGTCTTAGGTCATCAATGTGTACTTACATTTACGAGTCATTAAATCATGTTTAATTTGGACTTCTCTGTGCACGCTCTTTGAGGTGGTGACCATAGACCTCCATTGTATGACTGACAGACACAAACGGTTTGACCTTAAAATATAAAAATTTAAAATACTGTGGAAGCAAAGACACCTACATCTCGGATGCCCTTGAGGTAAGATAAAACATACCGAAAATATCCCTTTCAGTATCAAAAGTAATTGTCTGATATTTAATATACGTATTTGAAGTTGAAGTGAAAAAATGTTTGTTTGTTTTTTTAAGCAAGCGGTTAGAAGTTTGATTGTGAACTTAATAGTGGCCGTTCGAAAAAGGGAACTACTCGGCTACTATCGTAACCTCAGTTCCCCGAGAGAGGAGACGAGTATTGTAGATGTATCTTCTATATATAAATACATTTGTCTGGAATAAATGATCCTTTTAGTTAATTTAAAGCGTAGTTTCTTTCATATTTTCTGAAAGACTGAGTCAGGTGCTTTACTTAAGCAATCCCTGAGACATGTGCCTTTTTTGGGTGACTCAACAATGTTCTTTCTGTTTCTTGTTTCCGTTCTGACCGCTAGATCATCATCGCTGTGAGCCAGCTTATCGCTGATGTGGCGCTAACCGGCAGCTCACGTTTCCAGGATTCACTGTCCATCATCAACAACTTTGCCAACAGTGATAAAGTCATGAAGGTGCAGTAGAGTTTGCTAGCTGAAATCTGCTCTCACATGGATTGGATTGGATTAGCCTTTATTGTCTCCTGATGGAGGAATTCGTCTTTGGCATTCGAGACACAGATGCATAACATTATACATAACACAAAACATGATTTACATAAATTCACAAATTATATTAATGTTTATCAAACTACCTACAGTATATACCCTCATTTTCATTTAGGGGCCACTTTTTGAAAGCCACTGTCTGAAATCAAAGCGTCTTCAGTCTACAGAGGCCCTAAAGGGACATGAGGATGAACAAAAATATGAGATGGGAGGAGAAATTATGTTAAATGTTAATCAATTTGTGTCCTCTAGCATATATTTTGCACAAAGGTTTTGCGAGCAAATGCAAAGTTAAACAGAAACATAATAAAACGCAACAACAAAGTCCATGCCTGGTCCTTTCTCATCTTGCTGTGTCATCACTCCAGACCGAGACCGGTGTGGCACATACTTTTAACAAAGCTGAATGTGGTATGCAGAGGGCTGTGGGAATGGAGCAAGGCCGCTGTGGCACGCAGGTGGCGTTCATGACACACTCTTGCCTCCATTCCTGCCCTTACAATACAGCACACAATACAGTCTACATGGCATTCTTGTGAAAGCTGTGAGTCATGTGACTCGTGAACATGCCAAAACACCTACAATAATAATCAGTTTACCAAAACCGCAGGCATTCTTGCTTCTGTTTTTTATAACATGAACTCTATATGTCTCCCCAGACCACAACGTTTCCATCTGAAGTGAAGGGTCTGACGATGAGAATTCGTACGGTTTTAATGGCCACCGCTCAGATGCGCGAGCACGAGAAAGACCCGGAAATGCTGCTCGACCTGCAGTACAGTCTCGCCCGCTCGTACGCCAGCACTCCCGAGCTCAGGCGGACCTGGCTGGACAGCATGGCGCGAGCACACAGTAAGAACGGGGACTTTTCTGAGGTAAGTTGGTACATGTGTAAATGAACTGGAAAGATTCTTTGTACGTGTCGAACTCGTTTTGGGTTCAACACATTGTGCATGGATATAGTAAGCGTGAAATGTCAATGATTTGTCATGAAGCCAATTTTACACCTCAACACACCCTGAAGCTGTACGCATACGCCTGCTTTTCGATTAAAATTTCCCAGGAAATGCACACAATGTTTGTTTTTTAGATGTTTAATATAATGTCATCCATTGTTCAATTCAGTCTTAAAGGAATTGTTCACTTTCTTCTGCTGAACACAAAGGAAGATATTTTGAAGAATGTCAGGAACCAAACACTTAAAGGGATACTCCACTTTTTTTTTTTTGAAAATTTGGCTCATTTTACCACTCCCCCAGAGTTAAACAGTTGGGTTTTACCGTTTTCGAATGAATTCAGTCGATTTTCTGATATTTAGAAGAATTTCAGTAACCAGACAGTTTCTGGTGTCATTGACTTCCATAGTAGGAAAAAAATATACAATGGAAGTCAATGGGACCAGAAACTGTCTGGTTACTGAAATTCTTTTAAATATCAGAAAATCGGCTGGATGGATTCGAAAACGGTCAAACTCAACTGTTTAACTCTGGGGGAGTTGTAAAATGAGCCTATTTCAAAAAAAGTGGAGTATCCCTTTAACTGGTCCCATTGACTTCCCATAGTAGGAAAATGGTCAATGGCTCTAGTTAACTGTTAGTGAACTATCCCTTTAAATTTGATTAGCGATACATTTGCATCAGTTCACCAAAACTATGTATTTCCGACCAAAACTTGACAGTGAGTCTGGAGATAAAGAATAAATAAAGTCAAAGCGTTTATTGTCATATGCACAGTGAACATATAAATACACATATAAAACTTCTATCATTTTGTGTGTTGGACCCCCTGTGTGGGGAATTCCTTAAAGGAGTAGTTCACTTTTGAAAAAACTTTTGCTGATAATTTACTCACCCCCATGTCATCCAAGATGTCCATGTCTTTCTTTCCTCAGTCAAAAAGAAATTTAGGTTTTTGATGAAAACATTCCAGGATTTTTCTCCATATAATGGACTTCAATGGGAACCGGATGGATCAAGTATCAAAAGACGGTTAATAACAGTTTCAGATGCAGCTTCAAATGTCTTTAAACGATATCAGACGATGAATAAGGGTCTTATCATGCGAAACGATCGGTTATTTCAAAACTTATTCCAAAAATGTAACTTTTCTAAGGACAAATGCTAGCCTTGCTCTATTCTGTGAGGCGCGTTTGCAACGTCACGTATTACGTAATTACGTTCAAAAGGTCACGGGCGACGTAGCCGAAAGTACAGAGTCAGTGTTTACAAGTTGAACAGGCAAACTAGCTCAAACACCATTTACAAAAAAAGGAATTAAAAGGAAAAACAACGATGTCGGATGATTTTGATTCTCTACTTCCAGCTACGTCGCCCGTGACCTTTTGAACGTAATTACGTATTACTTGACGTTACAAACGCGCCTCAGAGAATATAGCAAGGCTAGCATTTGTCCTTAGAAAAGTTACATTTTTGGAATAAGTTTTGAAATAACCGATCGTTTCGCATGATAAGACCCTTATTCATCGTCTGGTGTCGTTTAAAGACATTTGAAGCTGCATCTGAAACTGTTATAAACACTATCTTTTGGACCTTGAACCATCCGGTTCCCATTGAAGTCCATTATATGGAGAAAAATCCTGGAATGTTTTCATCAAAAACCTAAATTTCTTTTCGACTGAGGAAAGAAAGACATGGACATCTTGGATGACATGGGGGTGAGTAAATTATCAGCAAAAGTTTTTTCAAAAGTGAACTACTCCTTTAAGCAAAAACTACAGATCAGTCATATTTAATTCCAGGGTATTACTATTATATAACGTTCAGCTTAACCTTTATATTATTATGAGCACCTGTAATAACACTTTTGCCCGACTGAGCATCGATCAAGCCTCAGTCTTTTAACAATAGTTCACAAGAGACTTTCAGTGCTGTTTACTTGTTCTGTTTACGTGTGTCATGAATTATTTAACAAATTGGTTTAATCTATTATGTTTAGGTTAGCAGGAGTCGTGTTTGATTCCTTGTATAAATATATCCCCCACAAAATGAAAAACAGGAACTGGACTCTATTAAAGGTCACTTCCTGGCCACGCTCTCTTATTATATTTCTATTTTGGTCACAAACAGGGAATACATCCAAGTATGGAAAAGATAATGAAACAGTGGTGCCTTCTGCAGTGGATGGCCTAAAACATATAAATGCAACGTATATGTTCTTCAATATGTATTTACTAGTGCTGTCAAATGATTAAAATATTTAATCGCATTAATGTCGTAGTTACCTCGCGATTAATCACACATTTTTATCTATTCTAAATGTCTCTTGATTTCTTTTTCCTCACATTATTTTAACAATATTGGCATATATTGTGTTCAATTTCACATTAACATTCTCACTTGGACCAAATAATCTCTCAATGTAACACTGTCAATCAATAAAAGGGTGAAAGAAATACTGACGAGGTCCTGATATTGAAGAGGGGGCGGAAAATTCTCATCATCTGTGTGTGTGTGTGTGTGTGTGTGTGTGCTTGGCAATCAAGTGGTATTTCAGACTGGACGTGCTGCGATGATGATGATAGCTCAGTTCACAACGACAAAACACACAGATCACTTTGGTTTTGTCAATTGAACCATTTGGCAAGTTTTTAGTAAAGTAAACTTTCCATTCAGAATCTTATTGGCGTCCATTTCGGTGTCTCGCGCACGTCATCCACTCAAAACGTAACGTTAACCAACTATTTGTCCGGCTCGCAAGCCCAAACAAGTGTGTGTGGCGTGCTTGTTGTTTTGTTTCCAGTCTAGCTAGATCCGCTTGCGCTTCGGTCGACGAAGCAACAAAACGTCCTCGCGCGGCGCAAGCCATTAAAATGAATGGGTTCAGAGCGCACCGTCACGCATGCCGCGTCCTGTTGCAAAAGCACATAAAAAAAAAACTACAAAGTTTGCTTGGCCAAAAAGACGTTAATCGCGCGGTAAAAAATTGACGCCGTTAAAATGGGTTTGCGTTAACACCGTTAATAACGTGTTAAACTGACAGCCCTTATATTTACTAAATACAATATGTGCTTTATAGACCAAATTTTGTACTGAACACAATTTATTGCTTTCTGGATGGTATAGCTAAATAAGTTGACGTTAGCGGTTTCCATCCAAAATTTAAATATCGTGTAAAACATTTGCGAATAAATCAGCGTTTCCATCCCACGTGTTTAAGAAAACTCAGTCACGTCCTGAGAGAATTGGCACAAAATTTAGCACAATCGAGGAACAAACTGTGTTTTTTTTTCCCTCAATCATAAATGACTTGATGAGCGAATGAATGAAACACAATAAACGCGGTCATGTTCTCTTGTGTTCGGATGCTGGTGTTTGTGAACAATTATGTGAGACGCTTCTGGGAGGGAATTAAACCAAATCATTCTGATGACTTACTTTGGCTTTCAGAATGATCAAACCAACATTTGAGATGCTTTGCGATGTGATTGGTCCACTGGTCAGTAGGGTTGGGTATCGAGAATCGAGTATCGATTGGAACCGGGACTAACTTTTCGTTTTTCCCGGAATCGTTCAAAAGTTCAAATTTCGATTCCTAGTTTCGATATTCACAGTCCGCCGAGCGGAAGAAGAAACCGCTGAACAACACCAACGAAGAAGCGTCTACCGGAAGTGTTGGTATAACTGCGCGAGTCGAACATGAGTAGCTTACGTCAGCGGTCCAAAGTGTGGCTTCACTTTTCTAAAAATAACGAAATCGCGGCAAAATTTGTGACAAAAGGAGTATTTGTGACAGGAGGAGTATTTCCTTCAGAAAGGATTATTTCCTTCAGAAAGGCCGTTGGTTAGCAAGGTTAGCTAAACTTTTTTGACCCTGCCTCTTAAAAGAATCGGAATCGAGCATCGTTAGGAACCGGAATCGAAACAAGGAATCGGAATCAGAATCGTTCAAATTCAAACGATACCCAACCCTACTGGTTAGTGCAGTTATCCAATCATATGTACTGTTGAGGCAAAGTCTTTTGTTGTGCATCAAGGGAAATGTGTTTCCATTGTAGTTTTCTTATCGAATCAAAAATCCTATTCAGCATTTTTTATATATATATAATAATTGGTGGACGGAAACGTAAAGATTCATTCTGTTCATTATGTATGAGATTTGTTTTCTTAGTTCTGTGAACCTTATTTTCTCTGATATTCCTCCGCTCTTGTATTTTCACAGGCTGCTATGTGTAACGTTCATGTTGCTGCATTGGTGGCAGAGTATTTGCACAGGAAAAGTAAGTTTGCAAAGGTTCATGCTCACTTGTTTGGAACATATTCATTCTTCCTCAAATTACTGTGTCCTAAAAAAAATCAACCCTAACTTTAGACTTGACTTTACACTGATTGCTGAATTAAAATCAGACCTCATATTACAATGTTATTTTCATTTCCACCTCATTTTTCAATTATAGATGGACAAGACAAAAACAATAAATTCCTGCCATTGCCATTTGCATCGTGAACCTCACATTATGCTCGTGTGATTTTCCCTTATTTCCCCGATGCAAATAACGCTCCTGCTTGGACAAACACTCTACTCTCTTAGAACTAATGTGAGGTACACGATGCAAATGGCAATGCAAAGTCTCAAACAATGCATCACGAATGTACAGCTATTATGGATAGCATATTAAACCTGTTCTTTTTTCTCTTCTTTTTTACATTTTAGACATAATATTAGAGTATGCAGTAAGTTTTGTGAGGTTTTTTTTAAAAAATAGTACATGTTTCATTAACTGCTAGCAATTCAGAGTTTTGTGCCAATGCAAAACTAAAAACATGTCGCAGGTTCCACAAATTTGCATTTCTAGAAACCAGAGATAAAAATAACATTGTTGATAAGACTGCTCTATGTTTCTCAGAAGTCATATGTTGGCAACAGTGATGTAATTATTTTGTAATCAGCTTCTTTAATATAGCATTATGTACTGTAAAGTAGTCCCAAACTGTATTTGTGCTGGTATACTGATTCTTCATGCTCCCTCACAACCATTCTTTAACAATTTGAGCCTGATGAATCTTGACATTGTCATCCTGGAATATGGCCGTGATGTGTCTTCCTACATGGTTGGTTGTTTAAGAAATGAAAAGCTACACACTCCATCAGTTAGAGTTTGAGACTGTTCGACTGATAGGACAAAAAATATTTAAATATGTAATTTGGGTGATCAAAGATGAGTTTTAAGGGATAAAAACTCAACATAATTGATTGACTACAGGGGGACATTTGCATATTTAGATCCAAATAGTGACTTTTTTTCGCTGAGCAGTATATATACATATGAAGAGTTCAGATGCAAAAGCCTCTAAATGCCATTTGAAATTTTCTTCTTTAATGATGATTTTTATCAAACTTGTATATTTAAGTTCAGTGATTTCACTTAAATAACAATTAATAGGTAATTATCATTGCCATTTAAGTGAAATCACTGAACTTAAATATACAAGCTTGATAAAAATGATCATTCTAGAAGAAAATTTCAAATGGCACTTAGAGGCTTTTGCATATAAACTCTTCATTTATATATATATATAAATTTTTATGGTAGATGCAATTCATTTGACTGCATACAAAAATGTATACAAAAAAAAGAGGTTTTGCTAATCTTTTTTTCAGTATAGTGACACACATTCTGCTATCTTATTGTTTTCAGAGCTGTTCCCGAGTGGACTGGCAGCTTTTAAGAGAATCAGCCACAACATTGATGAAGAAGGCGCTATGAAAGAAGATGTAGGGATGCAAGATGTGTACTACACTGAGGTAAACGACGTTGGGAGGGTTTTATCAATGCAAAAAAAACAAAACAGACAGAACATGCTGGCATCATAATGATTTTTAACCTGTTAAAGGAGCTGTATGTAAGAAATATATTTCAAATAATTATAAAATGACCCTGATATGTCCCTAGACATTAAGAAATCATGTTCATTTCAAATACTTATATCACTGACGACAGTAGTCCGGTCATTTAAAAAGTGAAGTTGCAACCCTCAACTGATGTTGATGTTGTCAGGTTGTGTTTTGTTCTGATGCTCCACCCTTCACCGATCTACCAATTACGAAATCAGTAGTGTTGCGCACCCGAGTTGCCAGCTCTGCTCTAGTTACCAAAGCTGCAGCTACAAACATATCTAAGATAATTAACACCGCTCTACATTCATTTGAAAGTGATTGCAGTACCACTTTTGCATACATCTTACATACGGCTCCTTTAAGAATATGTTTGATGAACAAGTTGCGTTTATGAAACTTCCGCTGTGCTTCTGTAACAGGATGTCCTGGTTGAGCAGTTGGAGGTGTGTGTTGAGGGTCTATGGAAAGCCGAGAGGTTTGAACTCATAACACACATTGCGAGACTCATAATTCCTGTTTACGAGAAACGGCATGAGTTTGAGGTAAAAAAACATGATGCACTTATGCAATGCATATTAAAGGAGTAGTTCACTTTTTAAAAAAAAATTAGCTGATAATTTACTCACCCCAATGTCATCCAAGATGTCCATGTCATTCTTTCTTCAGTCAAAAAGAAATTAAGGTTTTTGATGAAAACATTCCAGGATTTTTCTCCATATAATGGACTTCAATGGGAACCAAACGGTTCAAGGTCTCAGTGCAGCTTCAAAGGGCTTTAAACGATTCCAGACGATGAATAAGGGTCTTATCAAGTGAAACGATCGTTCACTAAATAAAAAAACAACAACAAAGTTTAAGTTTTATAAGCTCAAATGCTCGCCTTGCTCTGTTCTGTGATTAGCGTTCGTGACTCTCCTGTTCGAACTCGTTTATCAAAATGAACAAATCTTTTTTCATGTCATTTGGTTCATTCAACGAACGAAATGAACAAATTGACTTGGGAAAAGATTCGTTCATTTTGATGAACGAGTTCGAACAGGAGAGCCACGAACGCGCATCACAGAACAGAGCAAGGCGACCATTTGAGCTTATAAAACTTAAACTTTGTTATTTATTAAATGAGCGATTGTTTCACTTGATAAGACATTTATTCATCATCTGGAATCATTTAAAGCTCTTTGAACAGTTTGCAGTTTGTTCTGAAACTGTCTTTTGGACCTTGAACCGTTTGGTTCCCATTAAAGTCCATTATATGGAGAAAAATCCTGGAATGTTTTCATCAAAAACCTTAATTTCTTTTCGACTGAAGAAAGAAAGACATGGACATCTTGGATGACATGGGGGTGAGTAAATTATCAGCAAAAGTTTTTTTAAAAGTGAACTACTCCTTTAAAGAAATGTACTATTTTTTTCTACAAGTTTCCCAACTTTCATTTTCTCTGAATAGTCTTGTGGGTAAAAGACTTTGTGGCACTTGTGGTTTTGTATTAGACACAAGCTCTTTACTCAATAACTCTCAGGAAGCACATGCACACTCCGGACGTGAGGGAACTGAATTTGCTCAGTGAACAGAGCCTCAATCTGTTTCACTGTCACTTCTCGGTTAAATGAGGAAAACGTAGAAAAACGTATGAAAAATTAATGTTGCAGGAAAAACCCTTATATGTAAAAGAAATATGTAGGGACTGCGTGATTATAGATACTTAAGAGTGGGATCTTCTGAAAAAACCTGCTGACGCCACAGCCTATTTTGAAAGAGGGAACTGTTTCAAACAAAGCAAGACTTCTCATGACTGTGGGAAAGTTTCCATGTCGGAGAGTGTGTTTGTGAATGGCTTTCTAAACAATGGCTACAGAAAGTACAGGATGATTTCACTTCACAAATGAAAAAGATTTTTTTTACTTTGTATGTGTATGTGTGGGGTTTGTTTGCAAAATCCTAAACTTTGAAGCACCATGTGGAGATATTTCATTCCATTAAAGGGATAGTTCACTCTAATATAAAACAATTTCTGTCAATATTTACTCGCCCTCATGCCGTTCTAAACCTTTAAGAATTTCGTTCATCTTCAAAACACAAATGAGGAAATTTTTGCTCAAATCTGAGAACTGAGAACAGCCAATGGAGGGACAGAAAGCTCTCAGATTTATGTTACGAAGATAAACGAAAGTCTTGCGGTATTTTGGGGTGAGCTAGCCCTTTAAGTAACAACAAAGCTGTGTGTGAAATTGATTGATTTGACAAATTCTTTAAACAATTAGTCCAGCGATTAGTATGTGTCTTGATGATATTTTGTATCGGACTGAAAGCAATTTAAGTGGCCCTATGTGTCTTTAAATGATCTGACTTCATATGTGTTTATGGATATAAGCTGTTCCAGCTGTAAAATCAAATATCATTATTTACTAAACCAATGTTTAGGGGATGTTATGCTTACAAAGGTGAGCAAATATGAAAACCTGTGTTTCTTTTCTACCGTTGCCTTGTGCAAATGAACTTTTAACTCATCGCTAGTCATTATTTAAACTGGTTATGAACAGTTTTGAAATTATTTGAAATGCTTGTATTTAATTCGATATTTTCCATGTCATTGATTTTAAATGACACCCATGTATGAATGTAGTATGATCATACTGACAATTTGTTTTGGCACTTTTTCCAAGTCATGTTTGGAAATGGGTGGCACCACAGAGTCTGACAGGAAGATTTATTTGACTATATCATGTAGGAACATACGTGCCACTGATGTTTTTTGTTGCGTATGCCAATTTACTTTACTCTAATAAAGTACTCTAACAGTTCTGGGGAAAACTGTACGCAGGAGACTTTAGATAAGGCTAACAAACACATCCTTATTGAAGTTTGCACACTTTAAAGATGACACAGTTGCAGTCCTGCAGTCTAATGGTTAATGCACTCATCACATCAGACTTTTCATTTCCTGCTCTTGTTCCCCATCTTTACGAAAGCCCTGAACCGCAACTTAAAAAAAAAAAAAAAATCTAGCATTTCAAGGTTAAAGTCCAAATATTTTTACATTAAAGTCTTAATAAAATAGATAAATACAGTCTTGCATAGAAATGTTGTGCATTCATAACAGTGCGTGTCCATTGGCTCAGTGTGTGTGTGTGTGTGTAAAGAAATCCACTTATAACTCAAACTGCCATGGATCAACTCAAAATAGTAGCTTTTTACTTTTATCTGGGCTTTCAACAAAATCCTACACAGGTGCTAGTCTAGGCAACAGTATCTGGGTCGAGAACACAACAGTATCCGTTCTGTCTCCCTCACTGTAAATACGTTCTGGATACATTTTAAATGCATCATTCTGTATCCAATCATTTGGTCGGATCCCGCGATTTCCTCATATTTAATAACCACTAATGGTGGTCGAGGATAGATTCTCTGATATGATTGTAAAGCGCTTTAAGTGTAGGCCTAGTAGACATATGAAAGTGCTACATAAATGCCTCATTCATTCATTCATTCATAAAGCTGGATATCTCCATCCAGTCTGAAAAGTGTTTTTCCAGGTTAGTTTTCCTATAGGCTAAAGTCTATTCCGGCGCAGTATATTTTATAACGTCCTATAATTGTAGCCTAATTCTGGTAATCTCGAAATGTTTCGACTTTAATCTTGAAATGTTTCGACTTTAATCTCGAAATGTTTCGACTTTAATCTTGAAATGTTTCGACTTTAATCTCAAAATGTTTCGACTTTAATCTTGAAATTTTTCGACTTTAATCTAAAATTTTTTAGACTTTAATCTCGAAATGTTTCGACTTTAATCTGTAAATGTTTCGACTTTAATCTGGAAATGTTTCGACTTTAATCTGTAAATGTTTCGACTTTAATCTGGAAATGTTTAGGCTTTAATCTCGAAATGTTTAGACTTTAATCTCGGAATGTTTCGACTTTAATTTAAATGTTTTGACTTAAATCTCGAAATGTTTCAACTTTAAATCTCGAAATGTTTCTTAGACTTTAATCTTGAAATGTTTAGACTATAAACTCGAAATGTTTAGACTTTAATCTTGAAATGTTTAGACTATAAACTCGAAATGTTTAGACTTTAATCTTGAAATGTTTAGACTATAAACTCGAAATGTTTAGACTTTAATCTTGAAATGTTTAGACTATAAACTCGAAATGTTTAGACTTTAATCTTGAAATGTTTAGACTTTAAATCTCGAAATGTTTCGACTTTAATCTCGAAATGTTTAGACTTTAATCTCGAAATTTTTCAAATTTTATCTTGAATCTTTTTTAGTTTAATCTCGAAATGTTTCGACTTTAATCTCGAAATTTTTCTACTTAAATCTCAAAATGTTTCGAATTTAATCTCAAAATGTTTGGACTTTAATCTCAAAATGGTAGATTTTTAATAATTTTTTACAGATTTTTTTTTTTTTTACAATGTGGTTCAGGGCTTCCTTACATCTCTTTTATCTTATACCTCTCATTTTTCCTGTTGATAAATATGTTAATAAATTAAATCAGTCAGTTTAATTGATTTCCATTATGCTTTTCACAATTCATATTGTGCAAAAGTGAAGCAGTTTCAAGCAAAAAAGCTGACAACTGCAATAGTTACACGACTTAACCTCACAGAAAGTGCATGATAATAACACGCTAGCAGTTCTCAAACGTTCTCTGACAGAGCTGTTATTTCTCTCTTTCTCCGGTAGAAACTGAGGAGATTGTATGACACACTGCAGCGAGCTTATGCGAAGATATTAGAGGTAATAAAGTCTGGCCGACGTCTGCTGGGGTCTTACTTTAGAGTCGCCTTTTATGGACAGGTAGGTTCACAAGTTTATTCTTGTTTACATCTGACTTGCTTTTTGCTCCCACTTCCCAAAATGACTTCCCTGTGTAAACTATTGATATTGTGTATCTCTTTAGAGTCTGGCAGCTGAAATATGTTTTATCACATGAAACTCATTTTTACACCACTGTTCAAAAGTTTGATTTGGTAACATTTTCTAAAATGTTTTTGATAAAAGTCTATTCAATAAATGTGTTCACCAATGCTGCTTTTATTTGATAAAAAATACAGTCATATTTAGAAAAATATTACAGTTTAAAATAAGTGTTTTCTATTTTAATACATTTTAAAATGTAATTTATTCCTGTGATGCAAAGCTGAATTTTCAGCATCATTACTCGTGTCTTCGTGATCATTTGATGAAAATAAAGTTGAAAAGAAAAGCATTTATTAAAAAAGAAAACCTTTTGGTTGAAAACTATATAGTCTTTACTGTCACATTTTTAATTGAATGCATCCTTGTTGAATAAATGTGTTCTTTTTTTTATCTTACTGACCCCAGACTTTTGAACATTAGTGTCAAAATAGACGTATCACAATAATAACACAGCACAATAATACAGCTGGAGCAACATGTCAATCGTGCAACTAAAACAATTATGCTTTTTTGGGAACTTCAGGGCTTCTTTGAAGAAGAGGATGGAAAAGAGTACATTTACAAAGAGCCAAAGCTCACAAAGCTTCCTGAAATTTCCCATCGCCTCACAAGCCTCTACGGAGAAAAGTTTGGAGCAGAAAACGTCAAAATCATCCAAGACTCCAACAAAGTGAGTTATGAAGTTTCAATTTCTCTGTACAGCTTCCTGTATTGAGATGAAATGACCATCACATCTGAGTCATCATTCAGGAAAGAGTTGTTTATCCCAAAAACAAATGTTTGGAGGCTTCCAGTCTTTGCATATTTTTGAGTATTTAACATTTAAAATTTTACCCATTTCAAAGTAAACCCACTCTCTTTAAATAAAAGGAGCCACGTGTAAACTCTTTTTTTTTTTTACCAACAGGTTAACCAGAAAGATCTGGACCCAAAGTTTGCCTACATTCAGGTCACGTATGTCAAGCCCTTCTTTGATGAGAAAGAGCTGGTGGAGAGGAAGACGGACTTCGAGAAGTGCCATAACATCAATCGCTTTGTCTTTGAGACTCCGTTCACACTCACGGGGAAGAAACAAGGAGGAGTTGAGGAGCAGTGCAAGCGGAGGACGGTACTTACCAGTAAGCTTGCAGCACGCAGACAGCAGGAGATCTGGCATCACTCCCAGTCCCAGTGCATCATATTTTTGAGATTGCCAACATTTTTTCAACTCTTACAGTTTATTTTTTTAACAACATCTAGGCTACATACACAAGACATTCAGATTTGGTTATTACTTCACCTTTTAATGCTTAAAGGATTAGTTCACGTCAAAATGAAAGTTCTGTCATCTGTCATCTTGAAGGCCAGTAAATGATAACATAATTCTCATTTTGAAGTGAACTAATCCTTTAAGGCGAGACACGGCAGACAAAAACATCAATTTTTACGTTAACGTTTTACGTTAAAAGTATACATTAAGATGTTTCTTTTATTACATTTTGTTTACTCACGAATTTACCAAGAACTTAGCACAGCCCGTCATGCCGCGCTCCGTCTGTTTCCTGAAGTCTGTCATGACCGGTATCGTTGTAAAGCTCTTAATCTCCTGAACTACGCTGTGTAACCCAAATATGGGCATTTCCTTCCTATCAGAAACCAATCGTGAATGTCCAAAGGGTGATTTAAAGCTAATGACGAAATTGGCTACGGCTCGTTTCTGCTAACGTGATTCGCTCAGATGCGTCACATGGTGTACTCTGCCAATGTTAATTCATTGAATTTCAGTTTTAGGCCTTATATGCCTGCCTATCATGAGGTTGAAATATTATATATTATATATTATTACTAAGAGCCTTAACATTTTGCACCTGGCTTTATCATATGTTCAGATCAATATATGAGCATATTTAATGAGATAATGCCTAATTTGCATAATTAAATATACAAATTTCAAAAACTTATAATACATTATTTTGAAATACTTGTGTTAAGTAATCAACTGTGGATGTTTCGTGGTGATATCTATTATTTAAAAAAATGTACCCCATTCACCTGTAGTGTCTCGCCTTAAAGGAGTAGTTCACTTTTAAAAAAACTTTTGCTGATAATTTACTCGCCCCCATGTCATCCAAGATGTCCATGTCTTTCTTTCTTCAGTCGAAAAGAAATTAAGGTTTTTGATCAAAACATTCCAGGATTTTTCTCCATATAATCGACTTCATTGGGAACCAAACGGTTCAAGGTTCAAAAGACAGTTTCAGTGCAAACTGCAAACTGTTCAAAGGGCTTTAAACGACGCCAGGCGATGAATAAGGGTCTTATCAAGCGAAACGATTGTCCATTTAAACAAAAAATAACAAAGCTTTAGTTTTAAAAGCCCAAATGCTCACCTTGCTCTGTTCTGTGATGCGCGTTCGTGACTCTCCCGTTCGAACTCGTTCATCAAAATGAACAAATCTTTTCCCGAGTCAATTTGTTCATTTCGTTCGTTGAATGAAACAAATGACACGAAAAAAGATTTGTTCATTTTTATAAACGAAAAAGTATCAGCAAAAGTTTTTTTTTTTTAAAGTGAACTACTCCTTTAAGGGGGAACTTCACCACTGGTAAAATGGGCTGTCAATAAAACATGGCTGCCTATGCGGTAGAAAGGTGGGACATTTTCTTTATTTGTGGTACCTGGCTAGAGAAAACAAAAATTGGGCTGTTGTCTTCCCTTTTGCAAAAAAAAAAAAAAAAATAGGAAAACTTTAACACCCATAATGCACTGGGCATTTTGCCATCCAAGACCACTCTCAGTCATCAAATACCGCCTTGCTTGAGTAGGAAATGCAAACTTGGTGTCGACTTGTTTTGCTCCTGGGTGCAAGAATTCAGAGAGTAAATGTTTAGCTGGAGTTGTTTTCAGTTTCAAATGAAGAATCCAGAATGTTGTAAGCAGTTGCTGCAAAGTAAAAGTGACATGTGGAAGCCAACTATGGCAACACATTCTCAGAATTATTTTCTTATTTTAAGATTAAGTGAGAAGTGAACACACACACTCACAAACACACACGCACACTGCAAACCGTAGAGACACACCTGGAGCAGTGGGCAGCCATTTTGCTGTGGCGCCCAGGGAGTGATTGGGCTTTAGGTGTCTTGCTCAAGGGCACCTCAGTCATTTCCTGCCGGCATTGAGAATCAAACCAACAACCTTTCGAAACATTAGGCCACAACTGCCCCACTCGTAAATATGGAGAGAACACCGCCACAAAGGAAAATCTGGAAAACCTCCATGTTTGTAGTGTCAATTTCAAATGATTATGGATGATTTACACTGTTTTAGTCCAAACAGAAGGGGGAAACTGAAAGTACAACAAAGAAGGCTGTTGCAATAATATTTTTACCATAGTGCTGTTAAAACGAATACATAAAGTACAATATAATTTTCAGTGATAAACCTACCCTTACAATACAGTAACTGTTCTGTTAATAACCCTCTGTCGATCCGACAGTCCGCGCACAATACAATCTGTAGTGTTCATGAAAGCCAGGAGATGTCAAAAGAGTTTTGTTGATGCATAAACAGGACTTTCTCAGTCCCGTTAACACGGAGAACGAGTAAACACTGTTCGTTTTAAATAGGGCTGGGGATTATTTTATCGATAAGTCGACTAATCTAATCTAATCTGCAATGTTTCGGTCTCCTACATGTGTGTGTAGCAAGCTGTTCTGCCGAGAACGTGCAAAAAATAACTAAATTAAGAAGTGTCGACGCAAAAATATGATGTCGACGTAATTTTGACGCGACACGCCGCTTATACAAGCAGTTTATTCATAAATCCGTAAGATCTTACCCTCATGCGGTGAAAATACAAACCGGAAGAGAGAACACAACGAGCGCAGCGCTGAAAAGGGGGCGGGGCTACATTAGGTCTATACAGCATTACTATTATAAATAGGGCTGTCAAACGATTAATCGCGATTAATCGCATCCAAAATAAAAGTTTGTGTTTACATAATATATGTGGGTGCACTGTGTATAATTATTTTATTTATATAAATACACATGTAAATGTATATTTAAGAAAAAAAATAGTATTTATATATATAAAATATTTATATTTATATATAATATGAATTATATACAGTATATACATGGAAATATTTCTTAAATATATACAAGCATGTGTGTCTATTTATATATATATATATACAAAATAAATATACACAGTACACCCACATATATTAGTAGGGCTGTGCAAAAATTAATTGCGATTAATCGTATCCAAAATAAAAGTCTGTGTTTACATAATATATTTGTGTGTGCTGTATATAATTATTTGATATATATAAATACACACACATGCATGTATATATTTAAGAAAATGTGTTATTCATATATCAAATATTTATATTTATAGAATATAGATTATGTATTTATAAATATATACAGAATTTAAGCACAATATGTACATGCATGCATAGGTATTTATATATGCGAAATAATTATATACAGCACACACAAATATATTATGTAAACACAGACTTTTATTTTGGATGCGATTAATCGCAATTAACTTTTGCACAGCCCTATATATTATATATTATGTAAACACAAACTTTTATTTTGGATGCAATTAATCGCGATTAATCGCTTGACAGCCCTAATTATAACCATTTTATAAACGCAATAAGCCCTGTGAAGCTAACAGTTAACAGTGAATTTAAAATCTGCCCCTTAGCTGCTCTAAACTTACGGCTTCACTGGGATTATTGCTTTATTTAATCCTGTCATGACATACACAGTTCAGACATTTACAGGAGCGTACAGATCCGAACTGACCAACAAGTCGCTAATGACATTTAAACACAGTGCTTCTGTCAGGGTTTTAGTTAAAAATACTTATATAGTTGCTTTCATTGGTTTTCTTAAGTGACTCTAACTCCACACATGCATGGAATGATAATTTAGGGCGTTTACTCTCACATTTAAATGCAGTTATCACTCCTGAAACTTTGCAATGTGTTACCCTAATAATCATTGTTTACATGCTACATTTTCAAAACACGAATTAAATGGCAAATACTGTATAACATCAGTGTAAATATTTGATGCAACTCGGAAAAACGTATGTCTTGTATGAACAATGGCACTGACAAGTTCCCAATGGGCCAATAGTGTTACTATTCTTTAAACTGGCACGCTCATGTGTGACAACTTGAGCAACCTGTCATTTAGATAATGAGTCCTTTCAGTTGTCCTCAGTTGTTGTCATGCACCAATCAATAATGGCGACAACAGGTGCGTTGGGGAACTCCGTGACTGTTTGACAGTCTGGCGTAGATCAAAGACTAGATCTACCATTATTAGACCATGATAACTATCTTTTGTTTGAGTGGTGGTGTTTGTCTCCGTTGAGGTTCAAATGCGTGTGTATGTGTGTTTGTTTTTTGTGTCTGCAGCGGCCAACACATTTCCCTATGTAAAGAAGCGCATCGAGGTAGTGGGAGAGAAGAACTTGGAGCTGAAGCCGATCGATGTGGCAATAGATGAGATGAGAGAGAGGAGTGTTGAACTCGCTAAGCTCTGCTCTAATCAGGAGGTTAACATGATCACGCTGCAACTCAAACTCCAAGGCTGTGTTAGTGTGCAGGTACTAGTATGCATTACAGACTCATTGGGCCTTTTAGTCTTCATACTATTTACACTACCCTTCAAAAGTTTGTTTTTTTAAAGAAATTACTACTTTTATTTAGTATTTAACAAAATGTTTCCACTAAATATTACGCAACTGTTTTCAACATGATAATAATAAATGTTTCTTGAACAGCAAATCATCATATTAGAATGATTTCTGAAAGATGTCACTGAACACTCAGCTTTGATCACAGGAATAATAAAAATTATTCCTAATAATAAAAATTATTAAAATAATTATTATTATTAAAATAATAAAAATTATTCTTCATACTATTTACACTACCCTTCAAAAGTTTGTTTTTTTAAAGAAATTACTACTTTTATTTAGTTTTTTTTAACAAAATGTTTCCACAAAATATTACACAACTGTTTTCAACATGATAATAATAAATGTTTCTTGAACAGCAAATCATCATATTAGAATGATTTCTGAAAGATGTCACTGAACACTCAGCTTTGATCACAGGAATAATACAATTTTTTTACATTTTAAAATGAACATAGAAAACATCAAGATATTTTTGTGACAGTTAAAGGAGTAGTTCACTTTTAAACAACTTTTGCTGATAATTTACTCATGTCTTTCTTTCTTCAGTCGAAAAGAAATTAAGGTTTTTGATTAAAACATTCCAGGATTTTCTCCATATAATGGACTTCAATGGGAACCAAACGGTTCAAGGTCCAAATGAGAGTTTCAGTGCAGCTTCAAAGGGCTTTAAACGACACCAGACGATGAATAAGGGTCTTATCAAGGACCCTTCGAGTCATGACTCGAAAAAGATTTGTTCAGTTCGATGAATCATCACAGAACAGAGCAAGGCGAGCATTTGTGCTTATTAAAACTTAAACTTTGTTATTTATTTTTAAATGAGCGATCGTTTCGCTTGATAAGACACTTATTCATCGTCTGGTGTCGTTTAAAGCCCTTTGAACAGTTTGCAGTTTGCACTGAAAGTGTCTTTTGGACCTTGAACCGTTTGGTTCCCATTGAAGTGCATTACATGGAGAAAAATCCTGGATTGTTTTCATCAAAAACCTTAATTTCTTTTCGACTGAAGAAAGAAAGTCATGAACATCTTGGATGACATGGGGGTGAGTAAATTATCAGCAAAAGTTTTTTTTTTTTAAAGTGAACTACTCCTTTAAGCACATTTTCCACAAAATTCCCCAAAAAGAAATCTCATTACTTAATCTCTGTTAAAAAAAAAAAATTATATATTTATCTACAATGTGTTTATACATCATGGTAGTATTTGTTATACTGCCTTCAATTTAAACTGATTTCAAAATATATATATTTTTTTAATTTGTATTCAATTTATTATAATTTGTAATGCTGTGTTTTTCCTATTAAAATCAGCTTTCCCCCCCATTATAAAAATGAGAACGAGATGTTTATGCATTTTGCTTTCGTGCTTCCCATAATGTTGTTCATGCATTAGGTCAATGAGAATTGGGTGAGAAATATGTTATCATGTTCAAGTTATCATGAAAATAATATTACAATTAACAATCATGGATAATATCGCTCCACATTATTCTCAGTTCTTCAATTGTAGCACCCAAAACCCTTATAATCCACCAATGGGCTTTATGCCCAGCTGCACTACTTCCTGAACTTCAGCCAGCTCCTTGTTTCCTGTCTGCCATTATTGGCCAAATTGATTAATTCAGGTGTACCTGACCTCAGTAGTCATGGCAACAATAATCAGACACACCTGAATTAATCAATTTGTCCAATAATGGCAGACAGGAAACAAGGAGCTGGCTGAAGTTCAGGAAGTAGTGCAGCTGGGCATAAAGCCAATTGTGTTTACATGATGATAATATATTAAGTAAAAAAAATAATGCAACACTAATGTGTTTATTAAAGGTGCAGTAAGTGATGTCTGAGAAGCACTCTTGAAAGTGGATTCGACCGACACACTTGTAGCCAATCAGCATTTGGGGGTGTGTCCATTCATAATGGGGGAGGAGAGGGAGATTTGAAGAAAGACTGAACCTGAGCAGGAAGGCCTAAAAACAGACACAGAAGTTGCGTTACTTCTGCTTCATACGCGAGTTACATTGGTTTTGCTCTGTTTCACAGAATCAAGACATGCTGTTGTGATGTGAGCTTGAGTGACAGGACAGTTTGGAGTGTCCTTGCTGTATTTACTCTAGTGTACTGCATGTTCGTTGTTTGTTCCTCCTTGTAGTTCATTTGCCATCTTCACTTTATTTTTTGTGAAGTTTTATTTCAGCTACGATAAAGCGACATCCGCCCTTGCATCGAGTGTTTAATGCATTTTGGGGGCGGAGCAATGAAGGGAGGCGTGTGTTTGTTTGACTTGATTTCCATTATCAGAAATCGCTTACTGCACCTTTAAGAGGACAGAACGCCAATAAAGTTAATTACATGTAAAACAACATTCCTGTTGCCCTGGAACAGGGAAACATTAAATTTAACAAGCATTTTTACATTTATGACCTATAATTGTAATATTTTGCGCATGAAGTCATTGATAATGGTTTGTGACGCAACCATAACATGTGTCTACAGTAATACCGTTTTTGGGCTTATAGGTGAACGCGGGACCGATGGCCTATGCCCGAGCTTTCCTGGATGAATCCAAATCAGGTCAACCCAATAAGAAAGTCAAGGAGCTCAAAGAAATATTCAGGTATGTTGTATTTATTAATAAAAGTTATAAAAAGGCTCTCCTGAAGCTTTCTTTCTCAATAACTTGGATTTTAATACAACAGTAAGTGTTCTATAAATAGGTGAAGATGAAGTTAGTCCTGTTCAGGAAGAAACCGACTGCACTCACTGTAGTGTATATTCAACAGCATGTATCATCTTGCCATGTTGCAGGAATGCGTCTGTTATCTAACCAGCGCATCTCATTCTTGGATTTGGCTCAGGAATTTGTAGCCACTTTCGATGACATTTATATGACAGTTTAAGTTTTCTCCAAACGCAGTTTGTTTTTATAATACAAGTCAAATTTCCCCCCATCAAATAAGACGTCAAAGCAAATCATCTGAAGCTTTTGAAGTTGTTTAGTCGCTAGATGATAGAAAATGATATATGCACACAAACTTCTTGATTAAATTGTTATGCCAGAGGTCTCAAACTCGCGGCCGATGATATTTTGTGGCCCCCTACTTGATATTAAAGTTTAATGTTAGTGCGGCCCGCCGTTGCGTTGGCCGCGTTTTTATTATTATTATTTTTATCCCTTATGGGCTACCATATATAGTCTCGTGACAGCTTACCTTGGGTTTGTCATCAATAGTTGTCATAGACAGTCACGAAGTACAAATATACTGCGCCTGAAAAAAAAAATGAGCGCGTCGCTTCAATTATGAGCGCGCTCGGCGCTTGCTGCGCGCCTACATTTGAAACGTACTTGAGCGAGCGACGTGTTGGATACCCCTGCTCTAAAACAATGTGAGAATAATCGTTTTGAGCTTGTAATATGTGTTGTGTCTGAACGCGTTCAATGAACGATAGTTAATGAACTCGTTCATATTTTGGGCGAACGTGAACTGAACGTAGCCTACTGTATTACTGCCTGATGAACGTTACAGTGAACTCGTTCATTCAAGTGGTTGTGAACCGAGGAGCGAGGAGGCGTCGTAAGATCATTCAAAAGGCTTTTATGAGGTCGGTGAGGATGGGAAAATCTTACATGTCTGTGCAAACTTTGCCCGTCGATAAAATGATTGTTATCTGTGGTTGTATATGGGTTGTGGCAATAATAATAGCCTAATAATAAAAAAGAAGCTCGCAGCAACATATGGAAAAAAAAGAACTAGTTCATTTTTCAACTATGAACTGAACTAGTTCATTTTAAAATTTGTGAATTGAACTTTGAACTAGTTCATGTAATGAACTTGGTCCAACGGGTTGTTAAGAAGGTTTGCTTTGATATGTGCAAAGTCAGTAATTTGCCTGATGTAGAAAGAATTATTTGTATTTCAAAAGCAGTAGGCCTAATTGTTTTTCTAAGTATAATAAAAGGAAATGTGCCTTTTGGAAAAAAAAAAAAAATCTATATAATAGTGTTGCATAAAGAAAATAAAAAGCAAATATGACTATCATCACAACAAAGATGTTGTGTATAAGAAAAAGACAAAGAAAGTTTGTAAAATTAACTTCAACTGTCAGAAGGACAGCTCATGAAGAACCAATCATGTACAGACAGGAATGTTCAAATTCAGAGGAACAGTTCAGAAGAAACGTTAATAATAAAGATTGAGAAGATTGGATCAGTTGTTCTCCATTTTTGGAAAACTTAAATAATTTTTTTTTTTTGAATACTTGACACGGCCCGGCCTGACCCAGACTCTATCTCCAGCGGCCCCCAGTTAATTTGAGTTTGAGACCCCTGTGTTATGCCTAATTGTCTGGTTCTATTTGCTGCAGGCAATTTGTCAATGCATGCAGTATGGCTCTGGACATTAATGAGAGACTGATTAAAGAGGATCAGTACGAGTATCACGAGGGACTAAAGGCTAACTTCAAAAGCATGGTCAGAGAACTGTCTGAAATCATCCATGAGCAGGTATGTTTCATTTCCATCAAGCATGAAGTTCTTGTTCTTCTTTCAACTTCTCCTAAAAAACATGTTACTGCGAATTTAATTTTGCCCAAACTATGTTCAAATGCTTTCTAGGTAATTTTTTTGTGCTGCTTTTAGGGTTTGCTGAAAATGTAAGATTAGCTTTAAAATTGAAATCTTGGTGGCGATGACGTCTTTGTTACAACATTATCTGTTTTTTACTTTGATTTAAACCACTCATCACTTTCACATATCTGACACTCTCCTGAAAATGTTCACCCATCATGATTTTGTTCCTCATTTTGTATTCATTTGACTACACAAGACAAAAAACGGTTTTTGATTCCTCTAGGTGATGATAGACAGGGCATCTTTTTGAACAATATTGCTGGGTAATCTTGAAGAGCGATTGTTGCTTGGTCACTTTCCCTTTGAAAATGTGCAGTAAATTTCTATCTGGATAATTTGCCCTGTATATCATCACCTTTTATCACCTTTCTTATCGCTTACGTCAGACCATCCGTTATGATGCACTTCATAGAGGAAGTTAAAGGGCAACTTTCACACTGCTCTTGCATTTGTTGATTGGCTAGTTTGCATTTGGACCCCGTGCATTAAACTAAACTTAGACAAATTTGTGCTTCTGTACCATCTATTCTCTTGTCCATTTAGACTCCAGGAAATGAGCTACTTTAATTGGGCATTTCCCTTTATAAATAAACCAAAAAACAAATTTACTTTATGTCTCCACTGGTTAGGAAATGTTTTTCAAAACTTGGATGTTGTTGTTGTTCTCCTCTCGTGACTAGCAGTCATTGATTGGTAGACAGGTTTGTTAGGTTGGGACGGTTAAAGCACAACAGGTTTGATCTGTTTTGATCTTGTAAAGAGATAGTGCCCTGAGATTACATACTTGACTGCTGGGTTTGTTTGTTTTTTGTTTTGTTTTTTTGAGATGTAAAATATGAAACAAAGAAAAATCATATCAGAGCTTTTGTGCATTTGATGTAAAATGTACAACCTCTGCAATGCCACTAAAAAACCAAAGTGAGAAAAAGATCAAATCAAATGAAAAGTGGCACAATCACCACTGTAAAAAAATATTGATGGTTTAACTTAAATTAAGTAGCCTGGTTGCCTTTAAAATTTTAAGTTGATTGAACTGGAAAAAGTGAGTTGATACAATGAAGGAGATTGATTTAATCATCAGAAACTCAAAATATTAAGTTATCTGAACTAAGTTGATTTGACAAAAGAAAAAAAATGTTGTGATAACAAATCTTGAAAATGTTCTTTTTTTGCAGTGCACACTGTAAAAAATATTGTCAAGATTTGTTATCACAGCATATTTTCTTTTGTCAAATCAACTTTTTTTTTTTATTTATTTAGTTGAGATAACCTATTATTTTGAGTTTCTGATGATTAAATCAATCCCCTTCATTGTATTAACTCACTTTTTCCAGTTCAATCAACTTAAAATTTTAAGGCAACCCAGGTTACTTACTTTTTTAAGTTAAACCAACAATTTTTTTACAGTGTAGTCATCACAACATTTTTTCTTTTGTCAAATCAACTTAAATAATTTATTTAGTTCAGATAACATATAATTTTGAGTTTCTGATGATTAAATCATTCTCCTTCATTGTATTAACTCACTTTTTCGAGACTATTTTCTAAGATGGCTCCTGCCTGTATACACGAAGTGAACTGTCTTTATAAAGTATCTTCTTAATAAACGGTCTGTTCACTTACAAAGTTCTCAATGCTTCGTTTTGCATGTAGGGACCCTCATTATGTTTCTGTGTTAGTGTGGGGCTATTTTGAGCCTTGTTAGTGGTATAAACTAGCGATTTCTTTTTACTTATTATATGCCCCCATTACTAGCGTTATACGCTAAACAGTTTTTAGAGATAAAACTCTTTACATTCGATTATCATGAAAACAAATCTCAGAGAACGGTTGACTAGGTACCGATATTTTATTAGACCAAAGGTTCATTTTGCACTGGAGTTCTCCTTTAATTTATGTAAGTGAGGATAGCAAAATAAATTACACTGACATATTATACCCAAACATTCTTCATACAGTGACTATCAGTAAAATTTATAAAAATTTGGAACCAGAAATGATTCAGACACTTTGAACTGGCCATGTTTTTTTTTTCTTTAATTGCGAATGCGACCTTTTTACACCACAGACTGAACATAATGAAGCATTGCTTAACCTAAATTGGTATTATCTAATTATGTAGTTCAATTTAACAGCTGAAAACTGACAGCTATTCAACCGAATGCATTTGTGAGACAGTCTAACAGAAGGATGGCCAAAAGTTCTTGTCATATTTTACAATTTTCTAAACTACAGTGAATAATCTGGGATAATGTGAGAAATGTTGAATGTGTCTGAATACATTTTGATCCGACTGTATATGTAGCCGCTCTGGAGAAAGCAGTGATGTCATCGTCCAGCTCAGTTCAGTTTTCATATAATGGTGTCAATGCAGGCAGATCAATAATATTGTTGATGATATATTAAATGCCCCAACAAAGCAAGCCCAAGCCAAACAAAGATCATTTATCATTGTCAATCATTTTACTATGTGTAATTTACATGTTTATGCCCAAAATGGTCAATTCATTATTTAACATGGTTAAATTAGCTGAAGGCATGTATCGTGCATTCATTCATTTAAATATTGTAAAAGACTGGAATAAGAGCACCAGCGCACACAAGCAATCCTTATCAGTCAAATTAGTTTAAAAACGTAAAGTCAACAACGGTGCACGTAATATGATCAGTAAGAGAAAAACATTAAATGAGAAGACGAGCGCTGGATTGCTGCAGGCTAGTGGGAAAAATATTTATTTTTTGATTCAGAATGCACAGTAGGAAAGAAAATATAAAGTGAGGAAAATAAGTATTTGAACACCCTCCCACTTAGAAATCATGAAGGGGTCTGAAATTGTCATCTCAGGCGCATGTCCACTGTGAGACGTAATCTAAAAAAAAATTCAACTTATTCAATCATAGTTTATTTAATTGACAATCCTATTTATTGTATATGAATGTCAATAAAAGTGTTGGGCATGTCATGGAATATGCGTTAATATACTGTATTTCACGGCACAGATGTACCTAATCTAGGGCTGGGTAATAAATATTGATTTTTTCTATATGAATCGATTCTCATTTTTACTTACCGATATCGATTCTTAAATCTCAAGAATCGATTAGTCATCCTGTTTCATTGTATCGCGGCTGCGCGCATCCAAAAAAAATCACAATAATCTTTGTCCTAAATTACTATTATGAAACAAAGTCTCAAATTTCAAATTACGTCCATTTTCTTTAGAAATTCAAAATCATAAATAACGTTTTGGCGCTGTGGCGTGAGATCGCTCTGGCGCAGCACAAGAGAAGCAGCAGCGCTGATCTCTCTTCCGGCTTAATAATACCAGTCACAGCGCCAAATAAACATGAATGAGCATCTGAACGTTGTCACGGGCGTGGGTGCAGGCTGAAAAGGACGAGGAGTCAGGATTCCAATAACAACAATATTTATTCAAAAATACAGGACGGAAGACAGGTTTCAGGAACACGCAGGGTAACATTCACATCGACCGACAAAGACTGACTAAAACAGAGGGAACTAAATACACAGAAGAATCAAACATAATGAGGTGAAGACAGGTGAAACAGATGAACAGGACGCTGAACGGGAGGCTGATGAGGGAGTGAGTTCAGGTGTGCAGACAAGAGGATCATGGGAAGTGTAGTGCTGGAGACGCAGACAGGATGGTGCAGACGAAGGGCTGTGACAGAACTCCCCCCTCCCGGGAGGCGTGACCTCACGCCGCATAACAGAGGAAGGAGGGGGGACGAACTGGGGGCGGGGCGTGGCCAGGGCGGAGCAGGCTGAGGGTGTGTCCAGGGCGGAGCAGGCTGAGGGCGAGACCAGGGCGGAGCAGGCTGAGGGCGAGACCCGGGCGGAGCAGGCTGAGGGCGAGACCAGGGCGGAGCAGGCTGAGGGCGAGACCAGGGCGGATCAGGCTGAGGGCGAGACCAGGGCGGATCAGGCTGAGGGCGAGACCAGGACGGAGCAGGCTGAGGGTGAGACCAGGGCGGAGCAGGCTGAGGGCGAGACGGAGCAGGCTGAAGGCGTGGCCAGGGCGGAGCGGACCCTTCAGACGGCCACGGCGGTGAAGAGCCTTCCGGCGGCCACGGCGGAGATGACGGAGGGAGGAGCCATGGAGGGGGCAGGACTGACGACTCCAGGGAGCCGACTGATGGAGGCGGAGCAGGTGATCGAGGAGACCCGGGTGAGGCCATCGAGCCAGCGAGACCGGGCGATGTAGACGGGCTGGCGGGACATGGCGACAGCAACGGCTCCGGCGACTGAGGCCGAGACGAGGATCCTGAAGACCGCGGCGCAGCCAGAGCGACCGAGGACCAAGGTGGACCCGGAGGGAGAGAAGAGCCCAACTGAACCAGAAGGACGCAGCGACGAGGCGAAGCAAGAGGAGGGTAGTCCCAGGGTGAGGGCGGGTCGATGAAGGACCAAGGGGAAACCGGGGGGACGAGGAAGCCTGGAGGAGCTGGTGGGCTGAAGGGCCACGGCGGAGGTGAGGGAGGTAAGAGCCATGGTGGAGGTAATGGACCAGAGGGCTGCGGCAGAGACCAGGTCGAGGAGGTTCGAGGAGGAGACCGGGGATCCCCTGACCCAGATGGAGTTGGTGGCCGGCAGACCCACGACGATTCTACCTCCTCGAAGCACTCCGGGGAAGCAGTGGGGCTGCCAAGCAGTGGTGGAGAGACGGTGAAAACATGATGGATAGGAGAAGGTGGGAGAGGGAGGCTGGGTGGGATCACGGTCTCGGGCTCTGGCTGGACGGTCTCGGGCTCTGGCTGGACGGTCTCGGGCTCTGGCTGGACGGTCTCGGGCTCAGGCTGGACGGTCTCGGGCTCTGGCTGGACGGTCTCGGGCTCTGGCTGGACGGTCTCGGGCTCAGGCTGGACGGTCTCGGGCTCAGGCTGGACGGTCTCGGGCTCTGGCTGGACGGTCTCGGGCTCTGGCTGGACGGTCTCGGGCTCTGGCTGGACGGTCTCGGGCTCTGGCTGGACGGTCTCCGGCTCTGGCTGGACGGTCTCGGGCTCTGGCTGGACGGTCTCGGGCGCTGGCTGGACGGTCTCGGGCGCTGGCTGGACGGTCTCTGGCGCTGGCTGGACGGTCTCTGGCGCTGGCTGGACGGTCTCTGGCGCTGGCTGGACGGTCTCTGGCGCAGGCTGGACGGGGCTGGACGGGACCAGCGAAGAAGAGAGATCGGGCGTTGGAGTGGGGCTGGTGCCGTCATCGATGGTGAAAGGTGATCCGCAGGACACCAGCACCCACTCAACATACGCCGCAAGGCTCCCCTGGGGACCGTTCCCGGACAACTGCTCTCTGGTGGCGGTGTTTAGGCCAGCATATAGGAAGCTGCAGAGGCTGTCGTCCGGGAAGGTTGTGGCTGGAACAAGGGAGAGGAAGTCCATGAGGTGATCCTCCAGAGACCGGTCCGTTTGCTCTAAACAGAGCAATTGGACCCCTACGAAAGGGTCCATATTTTTTCCCTTTTTTGGTGGTCAGTCGATCTGTCACGGGCGTGGGTGCAGGCTGAAGAGGACGAGGAGTCAGGATTCCAATAACAACAATATTTATTCAAAAATACAGGACGGAAGACAGGTTTCAGGAACACGCAGGGTAACATTCACATCGACCGACAAAGACTGACTAAAACAGAGGGAACTAAATACACAGAAGAATCAAACATAATGAGGTGAAGACAGGTGAAACAGATGAACAGGACGCTGAACGGGAGGCTGATGAGGGAGTGAGTTCAGGTGTGCAGACAAGAGGATCATGGGAAGTGTAGTGCTGGAGACGCAGACAGGATGGTGCAGACGAAGGGCTGTGACAAACGTGTGTTAAAAGATAGAGTAAAACTTATCGAAATCCGTATCATGTCCCATTGATTCGCTCAATCAGCATTTCAACCGTGGAAAGACGTCAGTTAAACAGCTTGTAATCAATGTATCGTCATATATTTACCTCAGAAGACCCACATAAACTCGTTAGTCAGCTAGAAAAAATAACTCTAGAGAGGAGCATTTTGCTAAATATATACACCATATTACATGCATATTTGAATAAATCTGGCAAAGTTTTATGACAGCCACCAAATGTTTATATTTCATATAATCTTCTTATTATAAAAATCAATAAAAGTGTAATTTAAGTGTTTGTATAGCTACAAAACAGTTCATTATTACCTTCATATTAGGCTAATGAATCCTAGTAGGCTACAACTAGACTCCCATAGTTTACAGCATTAGTTAAGAAATTTGGTTCCCTTGAGAAAAAATGCCATTTATTGTAACTGATATCCAAAATAATCGATATTGAATCGAATTGAATCGTAATCGAAATCGAATCGAATTGCAAGCTTGTGAATCGAAATCGATTCGAATTGTGAAATTTGTCTCAATACCCAGCCCTAACCTAATCCAAAAGAATCTTTGGTTGGTTTAGAAATGTGTTTGTTTATGTTAGATAAGAGGTCATCTGGGACATTTATTTATTTATTTTATTAGTCATGGTAAGTGTTCGTTGCCAGTGTAATCAGTGGCAGAAAGCAACAGTGTTCTCTTGGCGCTCATGCGCAAGAAACTTGGCAATCTCTGCGCAAGAAACTGAACATTATTTGCAATATTATAACATTATAACGCTTTTAAATTTTAGTCTTTTAAAAAGGCATCTGAAATAATAAACTAAGCGCACTGTTGGCCAAAATCTAGATTTTTTTTTTATACACATCAATACTGAAATATCTGAAACGCTTCCAATTCTCATTTTCCACAGAATAGATACCAGCGATACCAGCTGCTCTCTCTCTCTCTTCTCTCTCTCTCTGCCAGTGAGTGACACAAACCCGCCTCTCATTCGTTTCATTTGCTCTGGATGAATATTGTTGGTGTTACAGGGCTTGAATTTCGCCGTGGAATTGCGCGTATTGCACATAATTTTGTGCTTACACCCGAAGTGTTGCACATAAAGCCGCCTCTCAGTTCTAAATTGAGCTGCTAATTGCCGTAAACTGTCAAATACGCACACAATAATGTCAAAATGCCAGTCTTGGCGAGTATTCACATAAACACGGTCAGATATGTTTTAAATGAAGGTCAACAGTTGAGAAAGAAAACGCATGTGTAACAGTATAATGGATCCGTGCGTCAGGTCTTAAAGTGACAGCAGCCTAATAAACCTGCTGCCAAATTATGAGATATTAAAAATCTCATTATGGTCGTTTGTCCCCATGATATCGCTGTGAAAATGCTGAGTGGCTTGTAACTTTGGAAAAGCACTACAGTGACTGGAGGGCATAAAAGGTTGTTTGATCACAAGTAATTCTGATTTCAATGAACAGTACAGCAGTACTCGCGTGTGAGTTCGCTCCCACACATATGTCATAATGCGACAGGAAGCTCCTCGCACTCCCGGCTGGCTTGAACATGTTCAGGGCCGTTAGCCGAGGCTTTGTATTACAGGTAATAATGGTGGGTGGACTCTCTATTCGCTCTGGTGAAATCACAAAGCAAAATGCACACAAACATGTCCCTGCTCTTGATATGCAATCGCTGATGAACATCTTTGGTTTTAATGAGAAAAAATGAATAAACTATACGAGGGCAGAACCCAGAACCTCTGGCACGCTTATTATAAATTCTGCCACCAGACTATTAGGACAAAATCAGATCTACATATTTACTCACTAATCTAAATACTTGAGTTTATTGTAGTATAGTAGATAAACTATCACATTAAACATGAGTGTCAATAAATCAAACTCAATATACTGTACTACTGAAATTGATTTCTGGACATCATAATGTTTTGTTTTTGTGTGTGTGCTTTTATTATTGCACACTCCTGATACCGTAATAACCAGCAATCTCCACCCCACACACACGCACTCCTTTCCCACCCAATTTTGAAAACAAAGTTACGCCACAATTAGGGGTGGCACGGTACATGAAAAAACACCCGAACCGTTCGGTTCGCTTGTCTCGGTTCGGAGCGTGTGTGCGTCTCACGGTTCGACGCATGCGCAATGTAACCTCGTGCCCGTATGTGACGTGTGTTTTCTTTTCGCGCGACATAAGCTTGTTTGACTTGGACCGGCGCTGCACAGAGCGACCGGTAAATAACATCACACTAGAGCGGGAACGACGGCTCCGTCACTCACTTTCGCGGTATTTGATGTCATTACCGATCGCTCTGTGCAGCGCCGGTTCAAGTTTGTAAACAAGCCAGTAAAAGTGGAGTATGGAGCGCTGCAGGTCACGGCACGCGGAGAAATGGCAAGTGGGAGAGATGAGGGAGTTGGAGGATGCGCCAGCGTCCTATAAGTCTATAAGTCCGGTGTGTGGGGACATTTTTGATTTCATGTTATGGTATTTTAATATAACGTTACAGTGGCACTTTATGTTTAGATAAGAGCTTCAGTCAAATGTTTCCAAATCCTGCACTTTAATTTAAACTGAAAAAAAGGTACCCTCACTTTTTGGGAATAGAAGCATTGTTGATACTGTTTTTTGTGTTGAGGTTGAACTTTTCACTTTATGTTTATGGCCTTTGCTATTTCTATAGCCTAATTATAGGCAATAAGGTTTCATGTATATTGACTTATTCATAAAAGACAGTGTAGTTCCTCTTTTTTTCTTTTAAAAGATAGAATTTTTGTAAGAGCTACAAAAGTTGTCAGTTCATAAATGCAAGTTAATTTCTTTGTGTAAATAAGATTTGTGTGATAAAAATGCACAAGTTCTAAATCTCACCTAGCTTTCCTCTGAGATAGTCCCAACATGTGCTTAAAGTCAAAGAGTCAAATTCAGTTTGTGCATGATTGCATGAATATAATTTTTTTTATACTGTATCCTAAAGTGTGGATAATTAAGCTATATATCACATGCTGAAGTACATTTCTGAAGTGTTAAAGATTAAAAGAAAAAAATAACAAGAACCGTACAGAACCGAAAACCGTGACACTAAAACCGTGATACAAACCGAACCGTCGGTTTCGTGAACCGTGCCACCCCTAGCCACAATGCAGTGCAATCCTTAGACAGTTGTTCTTCATGTGAATGTTGTGCAATTAACCGGCAGTTCTCGTCTCTATTATATGAGTTTACTTTTTCTCACACACACACACATCCTCTTTAAACCATTATTTTAAATCTATGCTTTGGAAGCACCTTTACTTTCAACACACACTCATAATGACACAACATGATAGCTTTCTGCACTGTAAAAAAAAAAATATTTTCAAGATTTGTTATCACAACATATTTTCTTTTGGCAAATCAACTTTATAATAATTGATTTAGTTGAGATAACTTATTATTTTGAGTTTCTGATGATTAAATTAATCTCCTTCATTGTATTAACTCACTTTCTCCTAAATTTTAAGGCAACCCCGGTTACTTACTTATATTTTTCTACAGTGTAGTAATCACATTTTTTTTCTTTTGTCAAATCAACTTAAATAATTTATTTAGTTCAGATAACATATAATTTTGAGTTTCTGATGATTAAATCATTCTCCTTCGTTGTATTCCAGTTCAATGAACTTAAAATTTTAAGGCAACCAGGTTGCTTACTTTTTTAAGTTAAACCATCAATATTTTTTTACAGTGTACAAACCTTCGCCTGTGTGACCTAAGTCTTAATGTATAATCATGAATATTAAAAAATGAACTATCAGTGGAAATGAGAATGTGGTAATTTGTTGCAACATAATTTAGTCACTAGTTAAAACAAGGGTAACACTTCATTTCGATAGTCCACTTCAGATATTCTACTAACTATAAGTAACTTTTCAACTACATGTCAACTAACTGTCATTAGAGTATTAGTAGACTGTCAGATTAATATCTGCTAACAATTTTATTTTGTTGGTCCCCCAACAGACATTCAACTGATTACAAGTAACTTGGTAACAAGTAACCTAACCCAAAGCCTAACACCTAACAGTCTACTATAATATACTAATACTCTAATGAGAGTTGACATCTAGTTGAAAAGTTACTTATAGTTGTCTAAAGTGACTATCGAAATAAAGTGTAACCAAATGGAGTCCTCAACGGTTTTAACCAAAGTAATTGGTTGTAAAGTGCTTCTTCTCTTTTAATGCTGACCTCTTACTACTTCCGCTTCTAACCTGTCTCTGTTTTTCTTCCTTATGCTGCCATGTCCTATAGATTGAGTTCTAGGTAACCGCTTTTGTTGGCAAAAGTCTTATTTTCTTTTATTTGTGCATGCAGTTGTGTATCCTATGATTGTACACTGCAATTGTACTTGTGCGTGTGTGTGGGTGTGTGTTTGAGAGATCATGTCATCAGTGAATTATGTGAATCCAGTCTTCCGTTACATTTTGAAATGCTTATCCTGTTCTCAGATCTTCCAGGAGGATATGATGCGTTCGCTGCTGCAGAACTCTCTCCACGTGTTCCATGCCATCAGTGGAACCTCCACCTGATCTAGAACCGGATGCTCGTTCCTGGACTCACACCTGAATGTACGAATCAAGATGCCCGGCCTTCAACAAGCGTCCCATCAGAGAACACGAACGTCAGCCGCTTTTCCACGTTTGTTTTTACAATTCATTTTAAAGGAAACATTCCCGCTCTTATCGTGTGACGTGTTTGCCTCGATGTTGGCTCATGTTGCCCAGCTTTTTTAAAATTGTTTCAACCTTTACCCTCTGATCATTATGGAAGCTTATTTCCACCACATAAGAAAAACATCATGCTTTGGTCAATCATAATTCGGACATAAAAGGTTATGGTTATGACTTAAAAAGGTGAAATTGGCAATGCAATGATAGCATTAAGTACGGAATACTCCACTTTTTTTGGAAATAGGCTCATTTTACAACTCACCCAGAGTTAAACAGTTACCATTTTCAAATCCATTCTGTTGATTTTCTAATATTTAGAAGAATATCAGTAACTAGGCAGTTTCTGGTCCCATTGACTTCTATTGTATATTTTCTTCCTACTATGGAAGTCAATGAGACCAGAAACTGTCTGGTTACTGAAATTCTTCTAAATACCAGAAAATCATCTGAATGGATTCGAAAACGGTAAAACTCAACTGTTTAACTCTCGGGGAGTTGTAAAATGAGCTATTTCCAAAAAAAAAAAAAAATGGAGTATCCCTTTAAGGGGGCATGGTGATGGAAAAAATATGTGAACACAAACATTTTGAGAGCAAACTAATTTTCTCAGGGATTGAAATATTTTTTCTCCTCCCATCATATTTTTTCAATCACCATGTACCTTTTAAGTTATTATGAGATTAAAAAGTATCATAATCTCAGAATTATGACTTAGTATATCATACTTATGATTTACCAAAGCTTAATTTTTGGGCTTCCATATTCACCTATATGACAAATTTTCATGATTTTTTTTTTTTTTTTTTTTTTGTGTGTTTTTGGAAATATGTCTCATTTAATTAAAATGGGGTGCCAATCCTATTGCATCTCGCCTGTAAATTTTCTCCGTGTTGTTTTTCATCCCAGCCAAACTGTCCATTTGAATTGCTGAAAACATAACGTGCCGTGTAGATCACCCAACACACCAAAGATCGTGGACATTTCCATATCATATGCCTTTTACATGCACAGTTTTACTTTCTGGAAATGCCAGGTGATCTTATAGTCTAAAGCTGAATCATTGTCTTGAATGATGAAATTCACAATTGTAAAAAAAAAAGCCATAAACGTGACGACATTCTCACATTTTCAGTGGCTTCGGATCAGGAAGTATTTTTGCCATTCAATTCTCCATTTATATAAGATACAAACCCAACCAACTAGTTTCAAGGAGAATCACAACATTACAAACTTATATTCTGTATGTATATTTGCAAGGTACATTTTTTATTTTTATAGTTTTTTTAATTATGTAAGCAAGTCTAAAAACAATTGGTACAATGAAAAAAATGTATTGAACAAAATCATGACCTTAAATTGACCTTTTTGTCTAGTTTGCCGTTATTTATGCCAGTTGCCTGGTGCTGTCTGAATGTTGTGTAATTTGAGAGAAACATGGTTGGCTTTTTGAGAGGTCAGTGTCGTATCCTCCCTCTTCCCTATATTCAGTAGTACACATCATCACAGTGGTTTCTGACTGCCTGCAAGTTTGTAAGACTCAACTAAGAGCGTTTGATGTGCATCAGATAATCAATTAGCGGCCACTTGGAGTTAAAACCATATAAGATAAATATATATGCAAAGCTTTTTAAAATTAATGCATACCCAAGATGGTGCTGAACAACTGACTTTATGGGCAGGAATGATCATCCAGAATGTAACCACACAGATATTGATATCCAGATAACCTATCCAGGGCTAATTTATTCACAAAAATGCTGTTAATTATCAGACCTTTCTGCACTGAATATGCAAACTGCAAACAGAGGATATGTAGATTTATATAGGAAGTGTGTGTGTGTATATGTGTGTGTATGTGTGTGTGAGAGAGAATGGAAACATCTACAGTATTGACATGGCAGTTTTTGCTTGCAGTTTTCATCTTTTAAATGTTTAGTAATAAAGTCATCTTCTGATCAACAATGGACAATGAACTTTCTAGAAAGAGGAAAGCATGCCAGGAGACGAGCTGCCATTCCCGAAGATCAGGTTCATTATTTCCTTAGTAAAAATATCAGCATATAATGTATGAATGGTTTTTTTTTCTCCTCTGTGGTCTGTAGTTCATAAGAAAAACTAAATATTTCCGCACAAAAAAAAACAAAAAAGTCTTTGGTGTGTTTATTTTGAGCTGTTTTTCCATAACTTTGCTGCTTAATTTACACACACAGACACACACACATGGATACTGTGGGTAACCACTAAAAACAAACAAACATGTTATCTGACATCTGTGGCCTTTTAGTTTTCAGACCCCATTTGTTCTTTAATTCCAAAGAGTATCCGATACCTTTGCATTGAAAACATTGAACACATACACATTTTTAAAAATCCATTTCCACATAATTTATGTCCTAGATGCCATTTAACACAATTCATTTTCATGCCTGCTTTCTGACAGAGACTCTAGAGGTGATTCATATATCTGACATGTGTACATAAAATATCAGCTTCAACGGTTCACCGTCATGACTAATGGCTGTCACTGTCATCACATAGGCCACCTTAAAACTATATCTGTCTAAATCAATGACAAAATGAAATGACAGTTATTTGCGCAATAATTTGTACAAGAAACAAATACAAGAAAATTGGGTAATGCTTTAGATTACAGCTTGGAATGCATTGTGTAAAGCGATTTTACAGTGTAACCTTCGGTAATTATAGTGTAGGCTACCTGTAAAGTGGTATTTACATGTAAGTAAAAGCACAAAAAATATTTATACTGTAAGTATTATATAACTATTGGGTAATTATTCTACTATTATGATATAACAATCTTGCATTTTGGAGCAATTTAGCAAGAACATACACTACGTACCTGTAATATATACCAATACATGCATTTATACAGTAATCTTTTTAACAAAGTGCACTAAAAACTGCAACTTTTGCTTAAATATTGGGGAAAGATATCTTGTTTCATTAGTGATGCTGCTTGTTACCCTGTTGTTCCATGTAGTTACAGGGTAAGTACAAAAAAAATAAATACACAATCTTATATCATTGTTTCGGAAACCTTTATTTGAGTGACAACTTAATTCAGAACACTTATAATGCAAGCTCATGTGTTTCTTAGAGGTGGAGCATTGAACAGCAATAACTACAGTAATATAATTCATACGACCCCAAGGATCAATGTCTTCTGAAGGAAGACGATTAGTGAGAAAAATTACAATATTTTTACTTTTTAAACTGTAGACTATTGCTTCGGAGTAACTGTAATGAGTTGTTTTTTAAATACATTTTATTTATATTAGATTGAGTGCATTTTTGTTGTACTTACCCTGTAACTACATGTAACAAGCACCACTTTAAATTACGGCCCGCAATGTCACACTTACCGTGTAACTACATGAAACAAGAGGGTAAGAAGCACCACAACCGTTTAAATGCATTGATATGTACTCTGTCATTTTTAAAAAGCCTACAGTGTGTATTGGTACACCATTATTACAGGTACGCAGTCAGTGTATATAGTTGCATGTATTTATTTAGTCATATGTGGGTACTGGGTAGACTGTTATACTGTAAACACGACCAAAATTTACTCATCTCTATTTTGTTTTTTTAATTTTTTTTTTGTTTTTTCCGTTGCACTGCAAGCCTCATCACCATGTGTCTGTCTATGTGTGTGTCATGGCAAAAACTACATTATGGGAACAAAATGTTCCCAAGAAAATGACAACCTCCGGGTATTGTCCTTGTTGGGAAATGTTTTGGTCCCCATGAGGAAAAAAGCTTTTAAGGCCTAATGTTTTTTGAAAATGTAAAAAATGGGGGAAAGAATAGAATACAGTTTGTACAGTATAAAATGTCTATATATGCAAATGTCTATATATTAAAGTCCCCATAAAACATGTAAACACAACGTGAGAGAGAGAGAGAGAGAGACTTTGGTGTGAACAAACCAATTCTGTTATTGTATAATTCTCTGATAATTTGACAGAGACGATATTCATAATTTAACTCGACGTGAAGCAGATAAATCCGTATAAACAAGGCAATATACCACAGAGTAGTGTGTACGTGATTCCTGGAGTCCTGAATTGAGTCACACACACACACACACACACACTCCACCCACTTCAGTCTGACAGAGGTACAGTGTCAGTCCAAGAAGCTCCAGTCAGTCTCACTTCTGTTTCGAGCCAGAGGCTGGCAGACGTGACTTTACTTTACGGTTGTTGAATTAGGCTATTATGTCGAGCACGATTACGACCACAAGTAGCCTGCAGTAAAAGAATTGCGTTTGGCACATATCAAAACGGGATTACGGGATTTCACATTGGATTTGACACTTTTTACTCAAACAGCCAACACGATGTATCTATTTTGGAATTTATCCCTGATGATATGCTTCTCTGTCTCAGTCATGTTCGTCGGGTCTGAGAACACAGGTGGGTTTAGTGCTGTTGTGTTGTGTGTGTGTGTGTGTGTTGTGTGTTAGTTTGGAATGCTTCCCCCTGAAATTTTCCTATGACAGCGCGTGCGGGATATCCTGTAGGCAATAATTCCCGAAACCGTGACGTCAGATACATTCTCGTCTGAACTTGCACACTTTCACTTGCAGTTTGTTCATTTTATATTTTTCTCTTTTTCCCCTTCTATTGTTCCTCTTAGAACTCCCTCCTCCGAAGAATCTGAACTTCATATGGGAAACACCTTTCAGGCTTAGTTTGACATGGAAAGAGCCGGAGGACTTGGACCCTTACTGTAAAGTAAACTACACTGTACAAGTGTATAAATCGCAGGTGAGACACCTCTTGAAATAATAGCCTATTCGTGATAGAAACTCTGTCAACTATTTTAAAAATGTAAAATCATACTTTATATTGCTATGTGGTCAGAGCTTATTCGGATTTAGTGATCAATATTATTATTATTTTAAGTCAAATTAAATTAAATAATTTTTTTCTATTTTATTTTGTTATTATCATAATTTTATTTTTTATTGTTGGAGAAAGTATGTGACCCAGTTAATTTAAAGATGTATTGTGACATTTTATGGTTCTCGTGAGTCGTGAGGAAACTGATTTCTTGTTTTGAAAACGTAAAATGCAGAAATATTTCTGTGATGGATAGGTTTAATGTTCAGGGGAGAGAATTACAGTTACAGTATAAAATACTTAATAACAGTACAGTATAAAAATGTCTGTGGTAAGTCCCTATAAATAAAACATGAAAACACAACAGTTTTAGACCATAGAAGTGAGGACATTTTGGCAGTTTGAGACTCCTTGGGAGTCTGGTTCAGGATTTTTATGGCCAAGACACACACACCTTTTTTTTTCTTTTTTCTTTTTTTAGTTAAAAACAAAAGAAACAAAAAAATAGCTTACTAACCTTTTTAAGCAACACATAGAATCAAACTTATTAATAGACACAGATGAAAAATACCAAACATACAAATTAAAAAGTGAAATAAATTCAAATGAATATCAGACACTAATATGGCTTAGAGTTAGACTATGCTCATCTATAAAATGTTATGTAACACAGCTATATAAAAACCTTGATATTGTTTTGATGACTTCTGGGAGGATTGATTGCCTCAAAAAAATGTTCACTTATTTACTTTAAAAAACAGACGGATCATTTAAAATGTTTTTCATTATTTTTGACAGGGAAAAAACAACAAACAAAAAAAAACATATATATAAACCTAGCACCTAAACTTTTATAGACTATGTGGATGACATTTTTCTCTCAGAGTATGCAATTTGCCGCTGTGTCCCGTGAAACTGCCTTTGTCGCGGTAGTACCTGCCCAATTTATGAGTGGCCCACCAGGAATTCTCCCGATTCCCCTGATGGCCACTCCGGGCCTGGGGTCAAGATTTGATTTTAGAGATAAGCTTATCTATAATTAAGTTAAGGGTTGGGTGTAGGTATGGTATAATGGTAAACAGTAACAATTAGCAATGAAGAAAATTGCCACATTGTCACACATTTCACTCAGTTGTATGAGTATTCTTAAAGGAGTAGTTCACTTTTGAAAAAACTTTTGATGATAATTGACTCACCGCCATGTCATCCAAGATGTCCATGTCTTTCTTTATTCAGTCGAAAAGAAATTATGGTTTTTGATGAAAACATTCCAGCATTTTTCTCCATATAATGGACTTCAATGGGAACCAAACGGTTCAAGGTCCAAAAGACAGTTTCAGTGCAAACTGTTCAAAGGGCTTTAAACAATTCCAGACATTGAATAAGGGTCTTACCAAGCGAAACGATCTCTCATTTAAAGAAAAAATAACAATGTTTAAGTTTTATAAGCACAAATGCTCGCCTTGCTCTGTTCTGTGATGCGCGTTCGTGACTCTCCTGTTCGAACTCGTTCATGAAAATGAACAAACTTTTTTCATGTCATTTGGTTCATTCAACGAATGAACGAGTTCGAACAGGAGAGTCACGAACGCGCATCACAGAACAGAGCAAGGCGAGCATTTGTGCTTATAAAACTTAAACTTTGTTATTTTTTCTTGAAATGAGCGATCGTTTCGCTTGATAAGGCCCTTATTCATCATCTGGAATCGTTTAAAGCCCTTTGAACAGTTTGCAGTTTGTACTGAAACTGTCTTTTGGACATTGAACCGTCTGGTTCCCATTGAAGTCCATTATGTGGAGAAAATCCTGGAATGTTTTCATCAAAAACCTTAATTTCTTTTCGACTGAAGAAAGAAAGACATGGACATCTTGGATGACATGGGGGTGAGTAAATGATCAGCAAAAGTTTTTTGAAAAGTGAATTACTCTTTTACGTCAAAAAAGGATAGATCAGATTAGCATGTGACCCTGACACACATAAATATGCAGGAAAGTATTTCACACAATTAAACAAGAGGCACAGAACAAACGCTGAACTGGAATTTAAGTCAATAAAACTGCATCAGGTCAGATCTAATCTACACTCAAAGTCTTCATTGTGTTTGTCATTTCCCCGTATATTACATGTTACGTTTCATTTTCATTTACACAGTGGCAACCCTTTGCCTTAAAGCCCTTTCATTTCCTGTTGTGGTCCCTGTCGATTGTTGTGGTTACAACTTACAGGAAATGTAATGGACATAAAGACCTTCTTAATCTACAGTATTTAGTTTAATAATTCTGCCAAGTACTAAAATAACTGACTTCATAAGAACCCTACACCCGTCATTGTGTTCTGTGGTGGCGTTAGCATACCAGATAAAACCCTCAGTGAGCAACTTATCCTTAGTACTTCCTTTCTTGGGATGATTTTCACACAAAGAAAATGTTAACTAATGGGAATGTTACATGTTGGACCAATTGTAAACAAATGCAAGGTTACAAATACCACCAAGCTTTCATCATACGTCAGATAATGGTGTGGGTTGATCTAGTTGGTGCCTGTTGTATTGATGCTACCGGTCTTACTGGACTCGCTCCGAACGGGATTCGAGCTGTTGACCCCCCCCCCCCCCCCCCCCCCCTGTGCTAACATCCAGTTTACAAAGTTCATAATATTTACTTAAATTACATTTTGGGGAATGACAGCAATGCAGTTTGTGCACAAGTCAAGAATAGAGATCTGCCAAAATAAAATGAAGAAGCTTATCCGGTTTTGACTTATAGGAGGGAGTTTCAGAGTTAAATTTCCTTCCTTCTGGAGAGCCAGTCAGGTTAGTAGAGAGTTTGACACTGTAAATCTAGGCTACTGTAGCCTACATATAATTAGAATAATTTTGACATTTTTCACATTGTAGTTGGAGCCAGTGTGTTCACTGCTTGTTCAACATGTAATTTAATTTAAACACAAACATTTCCTGAAATATATTTCACACATTTTACAAAACCATCTTATGTGTTGGTGCCTAGTAAAGAGGACAAGTGTTTATAAAGGAATTTATTTGACTGTTGGAAAAGGAATAAATGCTTTCATGTGAAACAAGTGACTCTTAGTATGAAGTAATGCACAAACACACCAACACAAAAGGAACACAAGTGCAAACATGCTGTATTTTATGTCAGTAATTAACGCTAAAATCCACTTTTATCAACAGGACTGTTCCAAGAAAGAACCAGATAGTTCAAAGACCTGGAAAGTCTCACAACTGGGCCATAAAGTGAACGTCTCCAATGAGAATGGACTGTGTATCAGTGTTTCAACGAACGCTGAGAACTGTGGAGACCGAGGCCAAAGCCAACCGGTGCACATTATCTTACCTCCACCTCCAGGTACTCACCACCATAGCCAACTATCTGATGGAAAACACTTTTTAAATGTTGATTCATTAGCAGTGGACTCAATTATTATCATGAGCAGTATGTTTATTAGTTTATTCAGTCTTGTGGTTGAAGTAGTTCAATTAGTTCATGTTTATCTTACCTTAAACATGACATAAAATATAAATGCAGTCCATAAAATCTCACAGCATTTGTCACTAAGTAACTGTAACATGGAGGCTGCAAGCCTATAAACATTAGTGTAGGAAAACTAATACTGGCTTTTGGGTGATAGATTAAAAAAATGGAAAAAAATCGATTTGTTGCCTGTGAGAATCGACCACATTTTAAAAAATGATTAATCGGAAAGTCTTTTTTTAAATTTTTTTTAAAAAAAAATAATAGTAGTATCGTACATCCGGGAACTCAACCATTAAGATTCACCTCTTCCATAATCCACAGATTTCCCTTTTTCAGTCTAATGTTAAGCACGGATTTGAGATGTGCACTTTATTTATTTCAGTGAGGCTGGTGACAGAACACAACTGTGAATATTCCCACAACAGGATGAAGGTCATTTGGAAACCTACTGATGTTGTGCAAGACCTCAGTTTTTATTACTGGTATGTAATTTTCTGTTTGTCTTACCATTGTTTTTTAGATTATAGTTTTTTTAATTTCTCATTTAAGTTCCTTGCATCCATGAATCGGTTGTAAACTTGTGTGTTTCAGGTCACCTGTGAGTGAGTCAATAATAAAGTGTATACCTGATGAGTCGATGAAGACTGGAGAATGTATCATACACAATGAGAAACTCAAGGAAATGATGGAAATATACTATCTGTTCAATGGGACTCACAATGGCATTCCTGTAAACAACACTATCGAGGGGAAATATCCAACACAATGTGGTAAAGATGCTCAATTATGGCACATTATTCATGGTTTTCACCTGATGTCACACTCATATAGGAACACCCATCTGGAGGGCAAAACAAGGCTTTCCTCCATTACCTTTTTATAAGTTCTAATGTAAAAAGACTAAATTCAAGATGTACTTTATTGATGATGCATACTATCCACTGGCAAGCAGAATATAAACGTGAAACATTTCTCATTAAAGACAATTATTATAAAGAAAGCACTCATCCATTTAGTGTATTGTGTGCATATTCTCTCTGCTCACCTATATAATATGCATCATCAATAAGTGGTCTTTTAATATTACTGTTTAGTACATTAAGGCACATGAAGTGTGTTTCACAAGTTCCCAAAACTGTTGTTCACACATTTTAGTTTTTCTTCTTTTGAGAGGTGATCTAAATATTCAGTTTTATGGATTTTTTGCCCTCCAGATCACATGACTGAAACTATGAATATCGAGTGTTGTCATTTTCACAACAGCAAACTATTTTTAACATTGATCACGTTGATGTGTGGTGCTACATTGAATGCAACCTTTATTTTAATCTAAATTAGAGAATATGAGCTACATTTTACAGTTTTTTCTAATGTCAGTTGCTTCTCCGATTGCTTAAAGGGACAGTTCACTTTGAAATGAATTTTTGGTATGCTTAGCTTACCTCAAGGGCATCCAAGATGTACTGTAGGTGTCTTTGTAGTTTCAATTTAAATATATTTTTAGGTCAAACTGAAATGTCATGTCTGACAGTCATATAATGGAGGTCTATGGTCACCACCTCAAAGAGCATGCACAGAGAAGTCCAAATTAAACATGATTTGATGACTTGTAAATGTAAGTACACATTGATGGCCTAAGACACGAAACGAGCGGTTTGTGTGAGAAAACGAACAGTATTAAATCGTTTTTACCTCTTGTAACCACAGCCACAAGCGATCTGAGGGTACGGGCGATTTGTGGCTGTGGTTAAAAAGGTAAAAACTATATAAATACTGTTTGTTTTCTCACACAAACCGCTCGTTTCGTGTCTTAGGCCATCAATGTGTACTTACATTTACGGGTCATTAAATCATGTTTAATTTGGACTTCTCTGTGCACACTCTTTGAGGTGGTGACCATAGACCTCCATTATATGACTGACAGACAAGAACATACTGCTAAAACAAAGACACCTACATCTTGGATGCCCTTGAGGTAAGCTAAAACATACCAAAAATTAATTTCAAAATGAACTATCCCTTTTAAGAAACATACACATAAACTAATGAATAGTCTCTTTTTGTTTTTTGGGCTTATTTTGCAGTGAAACTAAAGAAACCTCAGCTGAAAATCAGTAGAGAAGGGAAGAACCTCAATTTTGAAACATCAGACACAGATTCAAAAGAGTTTGATAATAACTGCTACAATTACAAGTACACATACAGCAAGTGCAATGAGGTAAACCCTTTTCTGTACTTTTATGTTTAATAATACAGATCCTCTCCATTCTCACTACAACTTTCAATACAAAAACTCTTCTGATGCTTAAGACTATAGCAGAAATGGAAAATGAAAGTGTTTATTTAAACAACACATGAGTCACATTTCAAGCATTATTTCAGCAGAGCCATGTTGTGGAACATGTTAAACTAAATATTTCTGTTGTGTTTACAGGAAGAGCCAAATACACCAGAAAACAACAAAATGACACATCAAGTGCAGTATGACCCCGCCTGCAAGTACAAGGCCCGTGTGCAGGTCCTCTTCTCCAATGATTGCGGATCAGGGGAGAGTGATCCGAGTGACGAGGTGGAATATGGTACGTCTGGACCAACAATGATCATCACTCTTTCTTTAGATTGTCAGTTTTAAAGGGATAGTTCACCCAAAAAGGAAAATTCTCTCATTTATGACATAACATTTTATCATGGTCGTTCCAAACCCGTGAGACTTTGGTTTATCTTTGGAACTCAAATAAAGAAGAGACTCGATCGCTTTATGTGAAGGACAGATTTAATTTAGGCTGTCATGTTTTTATATTAATAGTCCGCTTTGTTTACATGAATACACACTACTGTTCCGATATTCAAGGAGTAGTTCATTTAAAAAAAAAAAACTTTTGCTGATAATTTACTCACCCCCATGTCATCCAAGATGTCCATGTATTTATTTCTTCAGTCGGAAAGAAATTAAGGTTTTTGATGAAAACATTCCAGGATTTTTCTCCATATAATGGACTTCAATGGGAACCAAACGGTTCAAGGTCTAAATGAGAGTTTTAGTGCAGCTTCAAAGGGCTTTAAACGACACCAGACGATGAATAAGGGTCGAAACGATCGCTCATTTAAAAGAAATAATAACAAAGTTTAAGTTTTATAAGCACAAATGCTCGCCTTGCTCTGTTCTGTGATGGACGTTCGTGACTCTCCTGTTCGAACTCGTTCATCAAAATAAACAAATCTTTTTTCGAGTCATTTGGTTCATTCAATGAACAAAATGACTCGAAAAAAGATTCGTTCATTTTGATGAACGAGTTCGAACAGGAGCAAGGCGAGCATTTGTGCTTATAAAACTTAAACTTTTTTATTTATTTTTTAAATGGCCGATCGTTTCGCTAGATAAGACCCTTATTCATCGTCTGGTGTCGTTTAAAGCCCTTTGAAGCTGCACTGAAACTCTCATTTGGACCTTGAACCGTTTGGTTCCCATTGAAGTCCATTATATGGAGAAAATCCTGGAATGTTTTCATCAAAAACCTTAATTTCTTTTTCGACTGAAGAAAGAATGACACGAACATCTTGGATTACATGGGGGTGAGTAAATTATCAGCAAAAGTTTTTTTTTGAAGTGAACTACTCCTTTAATTAAATGTTTTTAAAAAAGTAGTCTCCTCTGCTCACCAAGGCTGCATGTACTAAAAATACAGTGAAATAATATTACAATTTAAAATACCTGGCTGTATCTTAAGAAAACCAGAAAGCTGAATTTTCAGCATCATTTCTCTAGTCCTCAGTGCTTTCATACTTTTCATACTTTTCATACATACTTCACTGGTGTGTTGTTTCATATTTCTGTGGAAAACTCATACTGACCCCAAAGCTTTGAACGGTAGTGTGTGTGTAGGGTCAATCGCTTCACATCCTGGAAATGAATGTTTTTGTCTGTGTTCTCGTAGGAGAGAACAGTGACCCGAACCTGCCTGTGTTGCTGGCTGTCATCATAATCCCGCTCATAGTTTCCTGTTGCCTGATAGTCTCTCTCGTGCTGCTCAGAAGGTGTTGAATATTTGATTTTCATTGTTCTGCTCTTTGATTTGAAAATATGAAATATGAAACAGTACTATTGCCTAGTAGTATTGATTACTAAGGCCTGGAATGAACTGAAATCTGAACTTGTTTCTCTTACTTCAGACATAAAGATATCATATTCCCAAAAATCCCAGAGCCAACGCTCCTCTTTAAGGGCATGTTCAACAACAACATCAGAACCACAGAGGATCTACGGGTAAATTGTGCAGAAAGTTATCATTCATTTGTTTAAAACCTCTCAGATTTACATATTGGCCTAAATATCGGTTGTGTTTATTTCAAAGTACATGCACGTATGTGTACTTTCAGTGTACTTATGAAAGAAATACTGGGTAATATAAGGTAACTACTTGGGCTAAGGTTATATTTAGGGCTAGCAGGACTGTATAATCCAAAATTGTATGATTATATTAATATTCTGGATTCAATCTCTTCCATCACCAGAGTCCTGAAGCTATCAGACTGTATGTCCCCCGTGAAGAAATCGTAGAAAGCGGGATAAGACTTGAACCAGACACATCATCATCCACGAACAATGTGCCACACGAGCCGAAATAACCATTTCTGATGACTGTAAATATCCAGTAAATCAGGATGGACTCAGGGTGCACTCGAAACTAACACTGACTGGACATTGTCTATGCAATGAAGACCAAACTCCTGCTGTCGGTTTCATCTGTTAATGAATGATGAATCCAGGCTCCACTTCCCTTCTTTTGAATGGACTTCGACCTCGTTTATATCGCATTTTGCTATAATTCCAGTAAACTGCTCCTCCTAAGACAACAGTGACGGGTTATCGATGAATGTATTATGAAGATAAGCAAAGCAATCAACTGACTTAACTGTGGTTGGATCTGATTAGGTATGTATATGGAGCCAGCGGTGTATCCAGAGGCCAGCGGATGACATAAGTGTCAGCACCATTAATATAGATCGATAGAAATACACTTCAAAAATATTCATGGAACGAGAAAACTTTTTGCACACCTTTTCTGAACTTTTCCATGCTTGTTTTTATAGCTGCATTTGTGGGCTCATGGGTGTTCTTGCACAGTTTACAATCTAAACGTAATGCTATATATATGTGCGTGTGTGTGTGTGTGTGTGTCTGTGTGTTATATACACACAGACACACACACACACACACACATATATATATATATATATATATATATATATATGTGTGTGTGTGTGTGTGTGTGTGTGTGTGTATATAAAAAAATGTCATTTTCTATACACTGTGAATTGTTTCGTGTATTTTAAAATGTGGTTTACTGTATACAGAAAATATTGCTTCTGACTCTAATGTGTATATACTGTATGTTGAAACAGGGATAGGGACAATACAATAGGGATATAGGCAAAATAACGGATTTAGAAAGACATATTCAAAATAAATAAATAAGATTATATTTTTTATTAACTTCCTTTTATCATTTCTGTCTCATGTCAAGTTTGAGGGAACATGGTGTGAGAGTTGGTGTGTTTAGAGTTGGACACATCTTTAAAAATCATTTAATTATTTGACAAATATATATTTATGTCTAATATTAAGTTCTATTTTTGTGGGGAAAATTGTAACCGTGATAAAAATATCTATATTTGAATTTAAAGTCTTAAAAAATAAATGTATTTTGATACATGAAGTCCGCCATGTTGGCTCAGAGCCGCAGTTTAGTTGTGCTAGAGCGCCCTCTACTGGCCGTCCGTGGAGAACCAAAATGGCGGCAGTGGTCCTGATGCTGCTGGATGCTGATGAAGGCATTCGCTGTTCAGTGTATCTCTAAACCGGGTCTGATCGACTTTTATTGGCTCGGTCTCTGTGGCGCAATGGAATAGCGCGCTGGACTTCTAATCCAGAGGCTCCGGGTTCGAGTCCCGGCAGAGATGCAGTGCAGCTCTCGGATGGGGCATATTAATTGCTTTTATTGTGCATTTTGTGCACATAAACGATGTGAGTGTAAGAGTTTAAGGCATCTTCCTATCTATGTGCGTTGACCAAAAGCATACAGAATAAGGTAACAAATGTAATAGCGAGATGAATGGATTTTATATGGACTGATTAACTGAATAAAACTCACTATCCAATCATTGCAAAATTGCATGCATCTAATGTTTTGGTTGGTGTGAAAATAAAATGCTAATATTTGCTAAATAATAATAATAATAAATGATGTCTTTGTCACATGTACACAGGTTAATGGTAACAGCGATTTAAAATGAGTTGAAGTGAAATTGTTTTTTAATATTATGGCAATGTTAATATATTGATATAGCCTACTAATCTTCTTTTTCTTTTATTTATAAAGCACATTTCAATACAATCAAGGTTACCCAAAGTTCTGTAGGCCTCCATAATATATATATATATATATATATATATATATATATATATATATATATGCTAATTTTAAAAATGTTAAAAAAAAAAATATTCTAACACCCAAATCTTCACTCAATCCCTTCACAATAAGCACATGTAATGGTTAAATGATATGCACAATATGCACATTTAACCTCATAACACATTTTTCATAATACCATGTTATTAATTTTATTTGAAAGAATTTTAATAAATTTAAAAAAAAAAAAGTTTATTTGTGTTTGTTGAGACAGAGGTAAATAAGAGATTTAAATTGAATATTTTAATGGGCCCATTAAGCGTTTTTAAATATGCATTAAGTAGCCAAGTCTGGGTTATTTTTTATGGCCAAAAAAGGTATCTTGCATTGAGGTTTGATTCTGGGAAGTAAACAGCCTAAGAAGTTTAGAATGATAACATTATCATACAGTCCAAATTCAGCCCACTATTTGAGATTCTGTCCAGCAGATGGCAGAGCAAACAAAGATGTGTACAGTATACGTTCAGAAAATCAACTCAGGGTTTTACATTTGACAGTCCAGCAATATTAAATGTACTTTTACTGCCAAACTGCAATTACATCTATAGACAAGCTTAAATGAATGCGTTCCTATATTTTCCATCATTACTGGCATATTATCCAGTGAGCTAATGCATATGCTGTCAACATTTTGCCCCACAAAGTTCTTCTCCTTCCAACAGGACTGAACGCACAGTGAAAAAATCTCTAGAATATGCTGAAGAGAAGAGAAGGTTTATTTCTTCGCCCCGCGGGGTCTGTTCTCTTTGTCGCTCTGGAGTTCTGAAGAGGGAGGGCAACTCAACTGAACTGGGGTGGGCAAAGGGAAATAGTGATGGTGAATTCGACTCAGTGCCGAGAATCGGTTCTTTCGAACGTTCGTTTCAATGAACCGATTCAAAAAACAGTTGAGCGTAAAAAAAAAAACATTCTAAGTATCGAGGAAAAGAATGCTCTTTCTCTGATATAGATAGACTATCTTTTTTTTGTAAATGAGTTTGTTATTTTTTTAATGAAAAAAATTCTGAATATTAATAAGTGGGCTATTATTTATCCTGTAGCTATAGGCTACAACACAACTCTTGGATTCAGTATTGGGTCAAAAACTATGCATGTTTAGCCTCGTACATGCCTGTTCTATTGACTACTTGTTGGTTAAATTTCATGTAGGCAATGGAAAAAAAAGGGAAAACATAGCTAAATGTTCCAATAAACCTCCACGTTGAAAAAAGAATTAATATTAATTTATCATTTATTAATTATACACTAAAATGATGAATACAAATAGTTTACACGTTACAAAAAAGCCATTATTAGTCACGTTATTTATTTTATCTATTAAGTTCTTATATAAAAGGGCCAGGGGCGTACTCTGAGGAGGCAAGGTTGGCAGTGCCTCCTTAAAGGGATACTGTAGACTTTAAAATTAATTTTTGGTATGTAGCTTACCTCAAGGGCATCCAAGATATAGGTGTCTTTGTTTCAATTTTGATATTTTTAGGTCAAACCGTTCTTGTCTGTCAGTCATATAATGCAGGTCTATGGTCACCACCTCAAAGAGCATGCACAGAGAAGTCGAAATTAAACAGGATTTAATGACTCGTAAATGTAAGTACACATTGATGGCCTAAGACACGAAACGAGCGGTTTGTGTGAGAAAACGAACAGAATTTATATCGTTTTTACCTCTTGTAATCACAGCACGTCCAAGTGATCTGAGCGCGCGGGCGCTTTGTGCCTGCGGTTGCAAGAGGTAAAAACAATTTAAATATTGTTCGTTTTCTCACACAAACCGCTCGTTTCGTTTAGTGTAGATTGCATTTTTATTTAACCAGGAAAATGTGATAGGCCTAGAAATGAATTTACATTTGAATTATATTAAATGTTTATTATATATTTATATTAAATGTTTATTATATTAAATGTGGTAGGCCTACCAAGTGTGACATGAATTTACAATTGAATTGTTATATATATATATATATAGGCTAATATAAAGTAATATTATTCAGAGATGGTAACAGATGTCGGTTAACCTTAATTACCCGGATCGGACAAAGAACATAGAACCTCTTCAAATAACCTCTTCATAACGGTCTAAAAGTTAAATAGGAAAAAAAAAAACACTTAAATTTTGAACGATTCTTTGATCTGAAATCTAAAAGCAAGTTTCTGATTCATGAGTCAGCGAGTTATTTGACTCGAAAACTCGATAGGACAGACCCCGTTCGATTTGTGAGCGAACCGGTTCATCAAAATCACTGAAAAGATTCGGTTCAAGAGAACGTTCATGAATTGGACATCACTGAAAAGAAACAGAAAGGGAGGGAGCAGCTGCTGACACGAGAGAGAGAGAGAGAGAGAGAGAGAGAGAGAGAGAGAGAGAGAGAGAGAGAGAGAGAGAGAGAGAGAGAGAGAGAGAGAGAGAGAGAGAGAGAGAGAGAGAGAGAGAGAGAGAGAGAGAGAGAGAGAGAGAGAGAGAGAGAGAGAGAGAGAGAGAGAGAGAGAGAGAGAGAGAGAGAGCGATGAACAAGGAATGTGCCACTAATAAGAAGCCGGAGCGTCGTTGAGGACGCAAGAGAGGAGGGCAAAAGAAGGAACGGCTGAAGAAAAACGACCAGAAATGCGTTAAAAAGTATCGAAGGGGGGACAAAAGGGGCAATACACAGCCAACACGTGAATGGAAGGATTATAATCCACCGTTGGAGGGATTCTGACGCTCCCCATGAGGAGATTTGAACCATGCATGGACTGCTGCTGCTTCTGAGTTTGGCGTTGAGTTTCCACAGAGGTAAGAGACTCGGCTTAATGAACCGCGAGCTGAAAGTTGTGAATGTGTGAGAGTATATGAGAGAGAAATGGGTAAATGTAGATGCACTGTGGCTCTTATAGCGTTCGTGTGTCCGTCCGGTCATCAAGGTGCAACGTGACCTTTGCGTTCCACGCGCAAAGTTAACGGTGATGCCGTTCGTTCGATCCCTCTATGACGTGATGACTGAAAACTCTGCCAGTGCGGAAGACTGAGGAACGGCGGTCGCTCCCGTCAAACATGTTCTCGTCATGAGAATACAAAGTAGACGAGAGGTTTGAGGACGCGCGCACATGCACACGCACACGCGCACGCACGCAGGGGTTCTTTGACAGACTCCCGCATAAAGAAACGCACCACTTCGTTGTCTTTCCCCGGGCTGCTGTAGGTAATTCAGCACCTGCGCATCATGTCTGACACTCACAGTCAAGTAGCCTACGTTTCATCACAGAAATTTCCCTGCATATCGCATGGCCAATTAATGTTTTGCATTGTGCAAATCCAGGTGCGCCTGAATTAATGTATCCAGCGAGTTGCTAGGCGACAGCACAGAGCTCTACCTGTTAGATTACAGCATCTTTTCCCGTGATCGCGCCTATGCGGACACCCTCCCTATTGTCACACACTGTGCATGTGTGTGAGAGGGAGAGAGCAGGTACATACTCCATCATAGGTGAGGGGCGTGTTTTTGTCCCAGGAAGGTAACGAATGATGTAACCCATTCTCATAAGGTCCAGAATCAAAGCAAAAATATGCATATTCGTCGAGAAATACCTTTTTGAAGACAGGCTCAGGTGCTTTGAACGTCAGCATGCGACAAGATCTGGGAAGAGTTGTCTTCCAGGGATACAGACATGGCTTTGTTCTGCATCACACAACGTTTAAAGCCATTAGAAAATGTAGCAGAATGACTCACTAGAATGAATGAAAGGTATAATGTGCATTACAGGTAGCAACGCATTAAAGGGATATACGTATATTACACACACTAACATGAAAATTTGGTCGTTTTGTCATCAACCTCAGTGTTGTTCCAGATAACTTAGTTTTGTCTGTGGATAAACAAAAGGCAGGATTTTACACGCATTTAAATGAATTTTCAAGTCGACTGCATTGGTTTTGTTGGAACAACTGTACAGTAACGCACACTCGCTGATGTCATTTGTAATGATGTATTGCTATTATGTCTTAAGGTGGAATGAATTATCAGTGTTTATAAATGACGCCTCAGCTCATACAGTAAAGCAACATGACTTTGCGTGTAAATTGGCCCTTTTTAAACTGTAATGACTTTTCTAAGGTTAGCAGAGACAATAGTGATGACCTCACAACAATACAGCCATTGTCCTTCTAATAACTGTTCAATGATACTGTACGCAGTGTAGTAATATAGGTCAAGATTAAGCACACATTGTGAAGCATAGTAACCTGCTGAATAGACTGAAGTGAGTACGACTCCATCTGCACTTACTGTAACGGTGCACTCGATTTTCGTGATGCATTAGAAATTAGACCATGTTGCAGATTCTGTCCAGGTAATATGTGGATAATTCAATTTTCTGTGACCCTAGCTGTGTATTTTTTCCCTGTGGTTTGTAATACATTCTTAAACATGTCAGGTGTTGTTATATTTGTGCATTGCGCACTCGTGTATAATGAAGAGGTTTATAATTTGTCCAGTGAAAAGCCGTTGTAATGTGAGTTTAAGCATCAGGCCCTCTGCATCATAGCAGCCAGGAGTCTTTCAGAAGCAATACCTCAAATAAAACATGCAGCAGTCCCATGAAACACTCTGTGGCATGTCCTGTAACTTAACCTTTTACAAACACAAAGAACTGTTTTTTATCTACATCATACTTTGATATTGTGTTTTTACTATGCAGGATGTCTCTATATTATTCCAAATCTTTGTCTTTAAAGAATCCTTATGCATCGGATCAACAAAGAGGTCATTTGTGCAGTGTCAGTATGATTTCCGTATTTCTTATGGTTAAAGTGCCCCTGTTATGCTTTTTTTTTTTAATATTATCTTTCATGCTGTGTGTAATATAGCTGTTTGTGAATGTAAAAAGTCTGCAAAATTTGAATTATAATAAAGTTATTGTCTCCTAAAAGAAAGAATCGATTCTGAACGGCTGAAACGAGTCATTAGCAATTCCAGTCTCACTTCTGGTTACAAGCCTACATAACTAAGAGAAAATATTGCATAATACCCATGAACAATGCCTATTTTTCCCCGCCCTCAAAGACCAATCAGAGCAGAGTAAACCAATCACAACAGACTGGACAATTTGACCAATCAGAGCAGAGTAGACCAATCACAACAGACTAGGCCTTCTGACCAATCAGAACAGAGTAACCAATTACAACAGACTGGGCCATCTGACCAATCAGAGCAGAGTTGACCAATCACAACAGCCTGGGACATCTGACCAATCAATCAGAGCAGAGTAGACCAATCACAATAGACTGGGGGGTCTGACCAATCAGAGCAGAGATGACCAATCACAACAGACTGAGACATCTGACCAATCAGAGCAGAGTTGACCAATCACAACAGACTGAGACATCTGACCAATCAGAGCAGAGTAGACCAATCACAACAGACTGGGGGGTCTGACCAATCAGAGCAGAGTAGACCAATCACAACAGACTGGGGGGTCTGACCAATCAGAGCAGAGTAGACCAATCACAATAGACTGGGGGGTCTGACCAATCACAACAGACTGAGACATCTGACCAATCAGAGCAGAGTAGACCAAGCACAACAGACTGGAGGGTCTGACCAATCAGAGCAGAGTAGACCAATCACAACAGACTGGAGGGTCTGACCAATCAGAGCAAAGTAGACTAATCACAACAGACTGGGCCATCTGACCAATCAGAGCAAAGTAAACCCTGACCAATCAGAGCAGAAAGGAGGGGTTTAGCGACACCAAATATTCAAACAAATTGGTTTTCGATATAAAATGAGGTGATGTGCAAATGTTACGTATATTATGAGAAAATGTAAGTGTTTTTTGAACTTGGATGATGTAAATCCTATTGTAGGAGACAAAATCAGGAACATTTAAAATAGCATAATAGGGGCACTTTAAGATATATATTGATATATATCACTTTACAACATAAGCTAAGGAGTTTTTGTCCAGAAAAAAAGGAAATAAAGCTACTTTATTTTCTTCCACGCATTACCGTATAGAGCTGTGGAATAATAGGCAGAAGAATAAAACAAATATTCAGTTCCTGTTCATGGATATCTGTGTTCCTGCTGAGTTCAATCAAACTCACCTGAACCAGATAATTACCGTCTTCAGGTAAATCACAGGCAGGTGTGTATGAGCAGGGTCAGAACTGAAGGTACATCTCAGAGAGCAACACTGAACACACCTGCTCTGTGTGTAATGATAGCTCACAAAGCATTGCATTCACTATCCCCATGTTGTCCCAAACCCATTTGCTGTTTTTGTCCATTGAACACTCAAGGAGGATCTTTAACGAATCCTCATCTATCGAGCCCCAAACACACCATAACCCAACCATAAATGTACAGTAGTTTGTGAGACTCGTGTGCTCTTCTGCAAATTTTAGAGCCAGTTTAAAACTTTTTTTGTCCGTTCAATGACATTCATAATTGGTTATCAGCATTCTTCAAACTATCCACTTTTAGGTTTTGAACAACATGAAGGTGAGTAAATGATGACAGAAGTTGTGTCAGAATTGAAGAATTGGTTTGCGGTCTGCACCAGTTTGTTATTTATCTAGTGCATTTAATGCAATAATGCAAATCGCTGTGTTTGGCCATTTTGAGAATCCTGGCATGAGCAATGCATTTTCTTTTCATGTTTTTTAAAATAATAAATGTACTTTTTACATTTGAACCTTTAAGGCGAGACACTACAGGCAAGAATATTTTTTTCACGCATTTATCACTTTTAAGATTTTGTGCTTTTTGGCTTTTCATAGTGTTTTTTTCTGACTAGGTGAAAGAAAACATCCAAAATACACTTAAGTTTTAAATCTTTTATAGCACTTTATCCATTTGCGTTTGTAGATTTCAATTACAGTACACATCTTTCAAAGGCCATTTTCTCAAAATGAGTTTTTTATCCAGCACTGCATATCTATATTCTGAAGGTTTCTACAAAGGGCTTTGTTCATACATAATCTTCCTGTTTTTATACAACATTTTATTCATATTATAATTTATTTTTTATTCATATATATAATTTATATATATATATATTGAAAAAAAAAATAATTCTGGCTGCTGACAGTTTTTTTCTAATTTATATTTATGAAGTGATAATTTTTTTTTTCAAAATTGATTTATCTAATGTTCAGATCTTTGTTCTAGAAATGTATGCAAATTAGTGCATATTAATTTAGTGCCTCATGTGCATATTTAAATGTAACATTTCAGAAAACTTGTAATATACATTTTTTTTTTGCAAATCATGATGTAGTCAATTAGGGCTGTCAAACGATTAATCGCGATTAATCGCATCCAAAATAAAAGTTTGTGTTTACATAATATATGTGGGTGCACTGTGTATAATTATTTTATATATATATATATATATATATATATATATATATATATACACACACACACACACACACACATGCATATATTCAAGAAAAAAATATTATTTATATATAATATAAATTATATATAAATCTATATACAGTATATACATGAAAATATTTCTTTGTGTGTGTATTTATATATACACAAAATAATTATACACAGTGCACCCACATATATTATGAAACACAAACTTTTATTTTGGATGCGATTAATCGCGATTAATCGTTTGACAGCCCTATAATCGATCAACTGGGGTAGTATGGTGAAATCTATTAGTTTTTTTTTTTTACCACGTTTATCAGGGGTGTCTTTCCTTAAAATGACCATCAAGACCCCTGAGCTCCATTAAGTTGTGCTTCATAGTTGTTTTTAAAGCTTCCTGTGTGATCAGTGGACTAAGAAATGCATATAATCAGGGTCACGTAAACCTAAAACCAATCTAATGTATGGCTTCCATTTAGCCAACATGCAATTCAGTTTCACCCTATATATTTTCTAAATGCAAGTTATTGATCTTATCGTGAATGATTCATCCATGCGCATTTCATTTTGGGAAATTAGTTTTGACCTTGTATTTTTCAACCAGGACGATGACGGACTTCCCTCTGGTGACGTATGCCGGGCTTGTCCAATGATATAGTCCGCTTAAACCCTGCACTTCCACAAACCAACTCTTTTTCCCCTCGATTATCTGTTTTACTTGAACATGCGTCACATTGCAGGAGAACAGACCTGTCACTACTTCTGTTTCATCACGACTTCGAGGCCGCGAATATATGAAAATATGTAGTTTTAGTCTGAAGGTGAGTCTGTGAGAGAAGACGGTCCTGGGGACAGGTGGGTGAAGTCGAGGCACTGAATTGACAAAGATTTGAGTTTTCTTTTTGTTGTTGTTGTTTGGGGGGGTGAAGGGGGGACCAGAGGGGGGTGTGCTTTAGGCCAGAGGGAGAGAAAGCCATTATTACTCATGCCCGACTGCTCTCATAGAAGAGGCTGCTCACACCCTCTCTTTCTCTCGCTTCCAATGAATTCGAGGGGGGAAAAGTTCAAAGGCCCGGGCTTAGACGAGGATCTTTGAACCCCCCTCGCCTCTTTTAGGGGCTCCCACATCCCATCTCATTGAAACCATTTTCAACATGCCATGTTTCCCTTCATCCACATTGTGTGTTTTTTGTCAGCGTTAACCGTTACTTTGTCACGTGGCTCAACCGAATATGAAAATTCCTCCATCATGTACTCTCGTGTCATAATCTTTTCTTCAGTTTTTGGGAAAATTGTAAGAATGCACCAGCCCCCCCCCCCCCCCCCCATTCAACCACAAAGAATAGCAGGAGCTCTCAAGCTTCAAAAACCACCGTGAAATGCCAGAAAAGTTGTCCATACGACTTGTGTGAGAAGTCATTTATTCTTTATCTAGTCAGTTCTTTTCAATTCATCAGTTGATCCGGTTCACAGCTGAATGTTAACGAATTCAGATCTCGAGTTCAACTCGTGCATTTTAAAGGTCGGACTGCATGAGACATGTAGACTACTTTTAATGATGCTTTTCTTTCTTATTAAAGTTTGAAAGCTCCAGTTCCCATTCTGTATGGACAAAAACCAACCCTAAGTAACATTCTTCCAAATTTTCACAAAATAAACGGTCATGTTGTCATTAAAGTCCGATTGTCAGAACTATCCCTTTAAAATGTGCCTTAGCTCCTGCGTTGCACATCTCTTTCGTTCTTTCTTTCTTTCTTTCCAGAAATGGTTTTGTCGAGTGGCCCCTTGTTTTGGCCCTCGCTCTGCTTTTCATTCTTTTGTCGTTCCTCACTCCCTCAGTCTTCTCATTTTTCCCTTCTCCCTCTTTCCATCCCCCAGTTCGTTTCCCCCCTTCCCTCTTTCTAATAAGTTCCAGATGTGTTTCTTGCATTCCTGTAGTCAGAGGAGAGGGGGAGGGGTCACGGAATGGGAGAGGGAAACAGGGACAGATGAAAAAGAGAGGGAGAGAGAGAGAGATGGAGAAGCACATGAATTAAAAGGGAGCGCATGATGAAGAGGCCACTCTGTACTCTAGACCCTGATGAGATTCTCCTCTGTTGTGTGTGTGTGTGTGTGTGTGTGTGTGTGTGGGGGGGGGGGAGTTTTTCAGACATCCCCTCCCCCACTGCAATGGAATGTGGCTGATGATGATGGTGATGTCATTTCTCCTTCTCTGAAGTTTTCAAATCAGGGAGGGCCTATCGACGAATTCGGCCAATCAGCCGACTCGCAATAAAAGCCACTCACAGTTGGGGAGACAGCGAGGCGTTCTGCATCAAAAAGCATTATTACCGCCGGTCACCCAGTGAGGTTGTGGACCAAAATATGGAGCTGTTAAAATGCTAGCTGTTCCGGCGCTGACTCAATACAAAGATGCATTGTGAAGTCAATGGGAAACCAAAATGGACCCTTTGACTTTACTAACATATGTTGCTGGGCTTATTCATTAGTGCAAGTTGATACAAAAAGACAATAAGAGCACACTTTTTTCAATAACGTTCAATTAATGAAACAATGAGCAATACTTTTACAATTTATATATATTTTAACTAATGATATATATTTACTGTTGTTCATTGTTAGCTCGTGTTTTTTTTCCATAAGACACTTATTAGGCCTATTAATTGAACTTAAAATGTTAGATATGTATGCGGTAGTGTAAGTATGTATAAATTAGCATTAACCTAGATTATTAAACGCTATAAATACCACCCCCTGTGGTGAAAATCAGGCTTTTAATGTTGTTTATATGTCTATGTGCACAATCACTGGATTCGGATGTGCCTTGTTGATTTCCGACATTCGTATCCTGTCTGCTGAGGGAGCATTTTTTAGCTTTCGGACCTTTGTGAACCTTTACGACCTGCAGTCGCGCCCCGGAAGTATAAATATCAACATTTCAACTTCTTTATTATTATATAATCGTGTTAATTACTGATGAAATCCCCCATTATTCATGATTCTTCCATGGGATTGTAGTTCTTTCCTTCACTGAAGCAGTTCAGTACACAGTCCCTTTGTCGTTTGGTCCTATTTTCAAGTACTATTTTGCTTCAAATCAAAGTTTGAAATGTAGTGATTCACCTTAAAGAGTAACTAAACACTTAACCAACTTTTCATTTATATTTCATTTATATTATAACTTTTCAATATACTTTTCGTTATATTGTTTTCCACAATATATGGTGTAAAAACGTCTTAGTGCTGCCCTCTTCAGGTTGAACGGTGGCTACTGCAGTTGAATTTTCCTATTGGATGTTCCGCACTTCGTGACCTACGCAGGTTTCAGCTCATCACGCGAGCTACGCCCTTGGCAATATAAAAACCATCTTGTGTCGTCAAAACCAATGTAGCGAGTCAGGAATTGGAATTGCGAGTATTGAAAACGATCAGGATAGAGTCCCCTCTATCTCCGCTGGGGTGTGCCCACTTTTTCAGCATTTTCAAATATTGCCAGTGGGTGGAGTCAGGCTCTGACCAGGGGTTTAGTTACCCTTTAAGAGTTAGTTGATTTGGTCCATGGGTTAACTTTAACATTTTTTTAATTTGGAGGGGGAAAATACTTTTGTCCATTGTAACGCTCTATTGCCAGTAAATTATTGCCTTAATTTTTAGTTGAAATATAAAAAATAGTCACAAATTTTCACAAAACTTTCCATGGGAAGTTAGGATGGGGACTTTGGTAAATTTAACAGGAATTAATGGGGTAATTTATAAAAAAACTATATCATATACAAACATAAATATAAACACAAGACATGTATGCAAACTAATACAAATAATAAAAAAATACATTTTAACCGATTCTTTCATTTAACGACAAAAAAGCATGAATTTTGAATATATACATTCCATGTGTTTGTTTTAACCAAGATAATTTTTTTTTTTAAACAATACATTTCAGTTGTTCCCTGTTATAGGCGGCTAATATGCAATTTTACACATTTTCAGTTTATTCCCATATATTCTCATTCATTTCCATGGAAAGTTTCCAACATTGCAATTTCCCATGCAGAACTTTGCAACCCTTCTCGTAAATGCATCTTATTTTTTATTTCGGAATAACACTGAAGTACAGGAAATGGGGTTGTGAACGTCATTTTCATGTTTCAAGCTACTGATGAATGCATTAAGAGCGCGTAAACAACATCAATCAGACATTATGACTCTTGGCTAGTTACTCGTCAGCTTTAGATCGGCATTGAAGGAGATTCCCACAGTTGAGTGCAGCGCTTGCTTTTTAAAGACAAGTCTTTTCCATTCTTTTGCATCAAAGTACGTCAAAGTCATAAAATAAAAGGCATATGATGAAACCGCTTCTGAGAGCGAGCTTAATGTCAGGTTGTGCGTGTTTCCTCATATGCATACACACACACGCACACGCACACACAAACCACATCTGGTATTCTCAGCCTCTTGATATTTGTTTGGAAAGCCAAATATTTAGTGCACCGAAAGGACGTCTGTGAGGTATTAGGTAATACTTCAAGCCTCGGCCTATTGGAAGTGGACAGTCCTTCCAAGCATTAGCATAGCGCTCTGCTGATGACCCTTGAGGTTGCCATGGTCACTGTATGTAATATTATGTCAATGTTCCCACAGTAGCCATGGCAACAATAGCCCTGAATGCGATTCACGCAAATAAATAATGTTACAATCTAGCTCTATAAACCGTGTAGAAGCGGCGGCCGGGAAAGGAGTGAAAAGAGGGGGAAGAGTAGAAACCAGCGAGAAATAATTTTCAAATAGATCGGTTTCTATAGCAACGACTGGGCTGCACGGATCGAGGGACAAAGAACGCGAAGGAGAGAAATGAGGGATGGAGGGGGAGAAAGAGGGAGAGAGGTGTGAAGAGGAAGATGGGAATGAGTGACACAGGGAAAGAGGTGTTTCTCCTCACTGTCAGGAATGGCAAGGGCGAATCTAGAGAAGCAAAGCGGGAAGATGATGAAGGGAAGGCGTCGGATGAGGCTGCGGACAAATAGGAGACGACAGGAGGAAATGTCGACGACGGAGACGAGAGGGACACTAGACCTGTAAAAGCAAAGAGCTCGTACACTGTTAGCTAGTAACTGTACTAACAGGCTCCCGGAGTGATTTAGGTCAATTTTTTTCATTGCAGTTGTTGGAAAGGAACATTAATTGTTTAAAAAAAGCAAACCTCATGTACATGCATATACATTCATTCTCATTTGCAATCTCAAAACATTGGTTAATTGTTAGGGATGCACCGATGACTTCAAAAACGCATGTATTGAGGCATGCTAGCTAGTTTATTGCTGCATCATCAAATCATCTACACTTAACATTGATTGGATCCATTTGGCCAACAGAAATAACAGAACAAAGATGCGTGTGAAATAAACAGTGCTTTTCACGTAGGTCTACAAAAAATGGAATAATGTAATCAAATGTAAGATAACACTGCTGTGTGAGGTCAATATAATCCCTATTAAATTTACAACAAATTTGCGATCGTACGTACTCTGTGAATAGGCATTTTACAAAAAAAGACATTTATCAGATGCTCAGGCTCTGTTGTGCAACAAATCCTCCGCCATTGTCTTGTCATTCATCTTGCTTTACTCGCGTCACGCGATCAGTGAACTCTATAATAGTATTCCAATTCCATTCCTTATTTTATATAATATTCAAATAATATTCGAATATTAAATGCTAAAATGTATCCTATTATTAATATGTACGGCATTACACATGCTTATGGATCGACAATGCCACTATAGCATGTTTTTGTTGTTACACGTTCGGTCCACTAGAGGGACATATAATACACATTTTATTCGTGCTGGATATGGTTGAAGCGCTTCTGATGGTTTTCGGCTGATATCTCCACGAAAACATTCTGAAATTTGTATTTTTCTTTTCAGTTCGAGTAGATGGTTGCGTTTTTCGCTTAACATGTGCGCTTTTTACGTCGTTAAACATTTAAGGCCTGTATACACCAGGACGAATATCAGCGCGTTATTCGTCAGCGTTTTTTGTGTTCACACCCAAGCGATTTTCGCTGACGATGAGCCGAGTGAACATGCAAATTCATTCCCTGACATTAGAGGGCGCCAATTTGCTCTGCAATACCCCTCCATAACAGTTTTCTTTTATCAAGATGTTTGTAGTCCCTGTCGCGGTTGTCATATTGTTCCTTATGTTGTTATATTGTTCCTAGCACCAACGAGAACAGCAGCTCTACATTCATCTTGCCTCACATCTTACTCGTCTTATTTCTTCCTGACTGTGTAGACGGCGACGCTACTTGGCGTATCTCTTCTTCGCCGTTGCATATGTTTGCTCGGCAAGACCATTTTGTGTTTGAGCGCCCCCAAGTTGTGTTTTACTGTAACTTCAGAAGCTCCAAACACGTGAGGAAAAACGGCAATCTCATTGTTCGGATAGTTTTTGACGTAGTGCGTCAAACTAAAAAAACGACCCCGAGGTGTTTTTAAAAAAAATGGCGCTTTTACGAGTGGTGTTTTACGCGTCGGTGTGCACACTCACATTGGCGCCCTTTGTTTTGTCACGAGGCGTTAAACGCCGGCGAATAGCACGCGTGAAATTCGTCCCGGTGTGAACAGGCCTTTAGGCTACCATTTTTGACAGTTGTTATGATGATACACCATGGATAACGTGCACACTTGTGTTACGATTCAAAAACTTTATTGTTGATCAGACGAAACAAAGGCATTTCATTTTCACATGCGTGTAAGCCAAGGCGGCGAAAAGTCAAGATTGCATATAAAAGAACATTTAAAAAATATACATAAAAAATAAATATTCGAATAGTATTGATTTTTTTAATATTCGAATTATATTCGAATTTCGGAATTCGTTCCAACAGGCCTACTCTCTCGCTCACGCTGGATGGGCAGAGTAAACTAGAATGGCCTACAATTGAAGCGACCGTTATCCAACTATCGGTCGGCGATATCGCGAGACAGCTTTTCACCTCGACGAGAAATCTCGTCACATTTTAATATCGCGCGATCTCGTGGCGCTGTCTAAAATTTAGCTTTGAGTACCAAATTTAGTTCTTTTTCAAATCTCCTTGCTTAGCAAAGCTTAAGAGCACGGGCAAAGGATAAACTTTTGTGAAGATGCAGCACTGGCCCGATCGGGACAGTGACAGTTTCGGCAATTCTCATCGTTCATGCTGCCACCGGGCCATCGGCAGTCTCTATTGTTGAGCCCTGCTGTTTTTTGTACTGGTTTCGTTTTGTTTTGTCAAGTATTTATTTATTTTACCTATAGAAGAACGTTGGATTAAACAATAGACATTATACAACTTAGTGCCTTAATGCAGTTAATTAATCAAAATCATCAGCATTAGCCTTTTTCATGCTATAGATGATACGCAGATGGTTTTAAAGGATTAGTTCACTTTTGAAAAAAACTTTTGCTGATAATTTACTCACCCCCATGTCATCCAAGATGTCCATGTCTTTCTTTCCTCAGTCGAAAAGAAATTTAGATTTTTGATGAAAACATTCCAGGATTTTTCTCCATATAATGGACTTCCATGGGAACCGGATGGTTCAAGGTCCAAAAGACGGTTAATAACTGTTTCAGATGCAGCTTCAAATGTCTTTAAACGACACCAGACGATGAATAAGGGTCTTATCATGCGAAACGATCGGTTATTTCAAAACTTATTCCAAAAATGTAACTTTTCTAAGGACAAATGCTAGCCTTGCTCTATTCTGTGAGGCACGTTTGCAACGTCACGTAATACGTAATTACGTTCAAAAGGTCACGGGCGACGTAGCCAGAACTACAGAGTCAGAGTGTTTACAAGTTGAACGCATAGGTTGAACGTGAAAACTAACTCAAACGCCGTTTACAAAAAAGGAATTAAAAGGTAAAACAACGATGTCGGACGATTTTGATTCTGTACTTCCGGCTACGTCGCCCGTGACCTTTTGAACGTAATTACGTATTACGTGACGTTGCAAACGCGCCTCACAATATATTACAAGGCTAGCATTTGTCCTTAGAAAAGTTACATTTTTGGAATAAGTTTTGAAATAACCGATCGTTTCGCATGATAAGACCCTTATTCATCGTCTGGTGTCGTTTAAAGACATTTGAAGCTGCATCTGAAACTGTTATTAACCGTCTTTTGGACCTTGAACCATCCGGTTCCCATTGAAGTCCATTATATGGAGAAAAATCCTGGAATGTTTTCATCAAAAACCTAAATTTCTTTTCGACTGAGGAAAGAAAGACATGGACATCTTGGATGACATGGGGGTGAGTAAATTATCAGCAAAAGTTTTTTCAAAAGTGAACTAATCCTTTAAATCCATCAAAAAGGAATATAATCGGCCACTACATCAGTTCATCTCTAGTAATTGTCATTTAACAGTTTAAATGTTAAAAAAGCTCCAGGGTATTCAACAAAGACATAAGCAAACCACAAACATGCATGCATACATACATGCTCATTCCTGCAAACAAGGAAAAAACTTTTGGGGTAGTTTTTTGCATACGTCAGCTGTTGCTATGGTGACGCTACACTATGAGCCAGTGAAAGTGCCCGATTGGTTGGAGAAGCAGGGGAGGAAAAAAGGCATGGAGAGAGGGGTTACGATAGATGATGCATTAAAAAATGGACAGACGTGAGGATTATGACAGCTTTATGTACACTAATAAATAATATGAAGCTAATTTAGCAATGGCAGCCACACACACAGCGGTTTAACGAGCCAGCGATGTATGAAATCAGAAATGGCCAGTAAAATGATTGGAGCATGGGAAGCATTAGAAGTGGCTGTCTGTTCTGTGTCGAGGTGTCAAATGCCCTCGGAGTCGTTGTTGCTCCACACAGGCACTTTGACCGCAGCAGGTGACGTATTCCTTGTCCAGACACACTCCTTTGTTGTCTGAGAGTGGCTATAGCGCATGAAGTCACAGAAGTGTCTGGTCCGTTGCGCTGCATGCGCATGGAGGAATCTGAAAAGCTCTGCTTTTTTTTTGTCTGACGATGTGTCAGTGCTGCTTTCACTGGTAGTATCTAGGATTTTTACCTCGAAGGGTCCGTTTTGATTAAAGTGTGCCGAGGAAGGTAATGGGGACAGTCTTTTTTTGTCTTCGATTCTCATATGTAATCTCAAAAAACATGACGTAATTGTTTAACTGGTAGGCCTACAAAAAGAATGAAATGCTGGATAAACCAGTCAAATGTGATGGGACACTGAAAATGCTGTTTCCAGATCAGATGCTCCAAAATGCTTTTGTTTGTGCGTAATACGTGCAAATTAAATAAATTACAATATAATAAATAAACCTGCAAAAAAAATTTTGTTGTGTTTTTGTATTGTTTTCCAGTACAAATATCTAAACATTCTTTAATCAAGAAATCAAGATACAAGCAATATATAAATATTAAGTGAGTTTAAGGTGCACTGTGTAATTTTTAGTGGCATCTTGTGGTGATGTTGCGAATTGCAACCAAACAAGTTAAGATGGCCCATAGACACACTAGACGTCACCTTGGGGTTCTAAGCATGCGTCAAAACCGCCGCCATCTTGGAACAGGGGTCTTGTCATAGGAAGTAGCTAGGTAACGCTGCTATCTCTGCCTTTACTTCGAATTAATTGATGGTGGCGGACTTTTGTGCTGCGTATGATGTCCACGAATGAAATCTGAACTAGGAAGAATATTTAAAAAATTTTTTTTTTGACTTTTTCTGGCCGTTGGAACGAACCAAAAAAACGAGAAAATCGCATTCATGATGATTTATCTCCGTTAGACCTGTGTCTAGGGCTGGGCGATATGGCCAAAAAATCATATCTCGATATTTTTTGGTCAAATGGCGATATACGATATATATCTCGGTACTTTCTACGTTTTCTATTTAGATAAAGAAAATCTTTATATTAAAATATATATATATATATATATATATATATACATACAGTATATTCACATTCGGCCCAATGATATCCTACAAACAATGTTGATATTGAAGGATATGGAAACAAATATAATATAGGCTATGCAATATATTATGTGCAAAAAGCTTTTGTTTTTATATTGATTAAAAGCTAAACTAAAAATGAAAATAAAAACAAAAACAAAAGCACAAACTAATTATATTAGCCTGCATTTGATTACCCCATTATAATCACTTTCACTTTCATTAAAAATATATACTTGTAGGTTTAAAATTCCACATATGGCACATATATTTTCTCCAACAACAAATATTTTAGCAATATGTTTATTTTAGTCAGAATTATTGCGTACTACGTAGTACTATTCACGCGCATGCGCGCGCCGGCGCTCGTTCAAGGAAGCATGAATTTTAGCGGAGATTCACTTGCAGAAGCTCGTCCTCTTCTGACATGGACATATTTGTTGTGAAATGGACATATTTGCTTTACTTTCTAACATTTACAGATGGAGAATATACCTGTGAAATGTAAGTTGAGCACTGAGGAAAGCACCACATCTCAAACGCATTAAACAGCGCAAGTAACGTTATTTCTTGTCAGTCAGCAACAGTGTCTGTCAGAGCATTTGACAGGGCGGCAAGCTGCCTTAAACTTGTTAACTATATCAAAGTGATTTTGACGCAATTAATATAAGCTTGTGTCATGTTTAGGACAAATTGTACTACGTAGCCTAGCTACTTTCACTGCAGCAGCTCACACTGCAAACTCTGCTATTTTTCAGATGTGCTCATATCAAACTACTGTATCGATATAAACGGTATTGCTTCATTCCATATCGTTTCAAAAAATATAACGATACATCGTACATATTCGATATATCGCCCAGCCCTACCTGTGTCTACATTGACACTGATGCATTAAAGTGGAGGAGCTTCCCTGTTCCAAGATGGCGGCTCTATTGACGCATTCGTTCTAATGAACTGCCGTAGCCATGGCGACCTGTAGTGTATATATCTATGACGGTGGCCAACAGGAAAAGATGACGTCGTCTGAGACAGCAGAGAGTAGCCAGTTAAGCAATGAGGTTTCTTTTCCTTTACAAATATAAATTAAGAAATTAGGTCTACTGAATTATTCAGTTAACCGATGTAATTGCGAATATTATTGTTACTTGTTCATCATTGTGTCAGAGTTTTATTAGATTATTTGCACAAAGAACAAAATAGTGACGAAATGCGTTTGTCCGTTTAGCTATTTCAATGTTAGGGGACCCGTGCTGTACCGTATGTAGAAATGGCTCTTTCTAAGGTAATAAACCCATAACATTTCATTATGTAAGGTAAGAAAACAGTTATGCATGATATGGCATTTCTGTCAGGATCCTCCTAAATAATACACAGTGCACATTTAAACACATATTTGCCAGTTGAATAAAGGGAAAACAAATTAGGGCCAATCCCAATTCTACCCCTTACCCCTTCCCTTTCCCCTAGCCCTACCCCTTCGCCTTCCCCTTGACCCTTGAAACAGAGTGGCAATGCGTAGGGGTGAAAATATTCCCCTAAGAAATGGGACACCACTACGCCTCCGTTAAACGTCATTATAAGTCGTCGCTAGCGCCTACGTCACAGGAGATGCGCCGATGTTTATCACAACTTCCAAGATGCCGTCGACAGCTGCAGTTATCTCAGTCGCGTGGGTTACAGCTATTTTCTTGCATCTTGTGAAGTTCGCAGGAAAAAACGGAGACGACGAAAATATGTTGCGGGACTATCGTTAGCAAACTACAGTAATTTTAGCGATTTTTTTTTTTTTTTTACAAACGTTTCTGTGAAGAAACTGACCGTAAATATGAACACAATATTGAATGTAACATAAAGCAAGTCATTATTTGTCGTTATAATACTTATTAAAGCCACAAATACTTAAATTTATGGGTCTCCTTTGTCGCTTGGGCAGCCAGCCTGGGTTAGCAGTGACACTTCTCATACCCCTTCGTTTGAAGTGTGCTCCCGAAAAATCTTCGTTTGAAGGGCTATCTGGCCCTTCACCCTAGCCCTCCCCCTCCAACCAAAAGAGAATTGGGACAGCCCTACCCCTTCACGTGGACGCGCAAAACGGAGGGGAACGGGAAAGTGAAGGGGTAAAGGGTAGAATTGGGATTGGCCCTTAATTTTTCCTTCCACATTGGCAGATATTCGCTCATGTTTTAAGCATAAACTCAGACTTAATATCTTACGAAACTTTGCCTCTTAAGGTACCGTATCTTGATTTAGGTTTAGGCATAAAACAAGCCAAAAATACTAATCAAGAAAATCTTTCAATGTGTCATCTGCAGAGTTCTGTCTGGTTAATGGGAAAGGGGGTGGGGCTTATCCATTTTATCTCTATTCAGGTTTATATTAAAATGACATCATCTCAGTCTTTGTTGCACATTTGAATATTTTCATACTGCAACGCGCACGCATTGAAGGCGTTTCATTGGATCCGGTTATCTTGGAGTGAAAACTGATAATCTTTAGGATTTATGATTGTTGACAGAAGTGAATTTTCTGGTGTGCTGGCCTGGTTTGTGATTCGGCGATCCCTTGATGCGAGGCTGTTCTCTCAGGTCGGTCAAGTGGTTCCTGACACGAGTGTGGTGTGTAAGTGTGGTCGGAGTGTGTGTGTGACCACGTCTTTGTGCGGTCAGGATGTTGGCAGTGTGGCATGGACTACTGCTGGTACCCAGGGATCAGTGACTCAAGAAAATCAGGACACTCTAAATTTGTCGCTGCACCATAACCCACATAATGAAAACTATACAAGCCCTCTCTCGCTCTCTCTCAGGTCCTCTCTCATTACTCCCTCTACAGCCATGTCTCTCTCTCTCTGTATGTTTGTTTTTCTGTCCTCATCTCCCCTGTGTCTTCCCCTTTTCCTCTTTCTCCTCTGTCACCCTTTTTTTTCCATCTGGTTGATTCATAAATAACAAGCCTGGAGTGCGACCTTATAGGAGACGACCTCTATGGTGGACCTGCGCCTGGACCCATCCCAACTCATCCTGAAGTGCCAGCCTCATCAGCCCTGTGAAGGCCTCATCGACACGACTGATCCTCAACAACTCGTCTCCAAACCGGCGTGATTACTTCGACTTCCGAACAGATGGAAATGGACAAATACTTGAAATGTTCCGATCCAATCTGACTTGTAACGCTGCCCGAATCACACACTGTTCCTTCGTTGGCCAGAGAACTGGTCCCCGACTGAGCCTGGGTTCTCTCAAGGTTTTTTTCTCCATTCAGTCACCTGATGGAGTTTTGGTTCCTTGCCACTGTCGCCTTGGCTTTTGGCTTGCTTAGTTGGGGACATTTAATATTCAACAATATTATTGATCTGCCTTAAAGGAGGAGTTCACTTTTAAAAAAACGTTTGCTGATAATTTACTCATCCCCATGTCATCCAAGATGTCCACGTCTTTCTTTCTTCAGTCGAAAAGAAATTAAGGTTTTTGATGAAAACATTACAGGATTTTCTCCATATAATGGACTTCATTGGGAACCAAACGGTTCAAGGTCCAAATGAGAGTTTCAGTGCAGCTTCAAAGGGGTTTAAACGACGCCAGATGATGAATAAGGGTCTTATCATATTGATCAATCGCTTCTCTTCAGAGAATTTTGACTAAACCGCTCAATTCATGTGGATTAGTTTTAGGATCGCTTTATGAACTTTTTGAAGCGTCAAAGTGTTAGTTGCGTAGCTGTCAATGGAGGAACTGAAATCTCTGATTTTGTTAAAAATCAGATCAGATCTTTAATTGTGTTTCGAAAACGAACGAAAGTCTATGGGTTTGGAACAACATGAGGGATAATGACAGAATTTTTATTTTTGTGTGAACTATCACTTTAAGTACACCTGATTCTGGGTCTTATCGCAATTTATGGGAGACATTTTGTAAGCTTTATGTTTGCTGAGACACATTTTTGACCGAGGTTGCATTATTCAGCCTGAGGGTGGCGCTCTAATGTTGACTGTCAGTCTTTAGTACACACTCGCACAAAACTCCACAATTTATTGCCTCCAAATTTTGTTTTCATTTAGAATATTACGAGCACATAGCTGAATCGGCTTGATATCATCTTGGTCTGTATCATATAGGTTTAGGAAACGTGAAAATAAGCGGGCAGTCTGAAATAATCTGCTCAAATATACTTTATTCAGAGCAGCGCCATGACAGGTATGAAAGCGAGGCTGTGAGGGATAAATTTGCCGCTGTAAAAAGCTGCTAGATCACTTATAATTTTCTAGAGCTCATGTTGTCTGGATTTTATTGTCCACTGAAATATATTTTGTACTGTTTCGTCAGAACAATCCAAAAACACATTAAATAAGAAACAGTACAACCCACTGAAGAGATGTATGACTATCCCTCACAGCCTCACTTTTATTCCCGGTAAAGATCAAAGATGCCGCTGCTGTGAATAAAGAATAAAGTCTATGGCCCTGAATTAGAGCGTGCTGCAGTTCCATTTTCCACCACATATTGACATTGGGGGAAACTGGGGGGCGCTGTTGAGATGGGGAGGCTCAGGCACCCGCTGCACGACGCGTCATCAATCCGGAAGTCGGCCATTTTGGAGGCACAGAACATAAACAATCCATTGAACTGATAGGACTCGAAAATTTGGCTGATTATTTCTGCTGAAAAATGGTCGAGTTTTAGTCTATACTAATCTGTCGCATCGGGAAAATACCTTTTGAGTTCTACAGACTGCCAAAAGTTAAAGAGAAGAGTGCAAAAAACTGATGAAAGAAGGCGTTTGTGATTGAGAGAGAGAGAGAGGCAAATCAGCTCATCAGTCACATGTGCAAATGAAGCTTTGACAATGGCTAAAAAAGGTAAGTTTGTCAAAATGTTGTTAAATCCTTCTCTATATGATTTCACACCTACCACGTTTTTTTTCTGTGTTTTTTTTAGTGTAACAATGTTTTCAATAGTCAGTGGTGGAGGAAGTACTGAATCTCAGTACTTAAGTAAAAGTACAAATACCCAGATAAATATTTACTTTAGTAAAAGTAGAAGTAACACAATGACAACCATACTTAAGTAAAAAGTACTTTATTTTAAATGTACTTTAAGTATTAAAAGTAAAAGTACTTGCATAACAATTGATTATCTTAATGTCTATTTTCTAATGATTAATAAAACATTTAATTCTAACTCATTCAACCTAATAGCCTACTCCTATAATGATGTTCAATAATGATGGAAAAAAAATTTCACCATTTCTGAAACAAGCTTGCAATTAGGCAATATCATGCTTATCCTTACTATTAGGGGTGTAACGGTACATGTATTCGTATTGAACCGTTTCGGTTCGAGGCTTCCGGTTCGGTACGCATACAAACCGAACGATTGCTTGGACCATTTTTCTTGCCGGTGTTGGGCCTAATTTCGACCCTCTGCCAAATTATTACCCCCCTCGTTGAAGTCAGTACCTGATTGCCTAATCCCAACCCCGCCCCTAATCTTAACCCCAATTCGTGCTGACGCGGCCAACACAACGTTGCACAACATCCAAATGGCAAGGGTAATGAAACCAGAACGAAACTGCGCTCCTCGTTATGTGCTTCACGGATCGTTTATCAGTTCGGACCAGCAACATCTGTGCAGCGCGAGCCGATCTCGATCAAGCAACACTGTTACCACACCGCGAGAGATCCGGTAAAGAAAACATTTGAATTCGCCACTGAGGTAATAACATCGCTGCGAGATCTAGTGAGATGCATTCACATTTATCCGTTATTAACCGCAGATCTCTATTAGATCAAACAGCGCTGTCATGGAAACCAGGAGAAACATTGTGCCGTGAATGAACTAGTAATACTTTCGTCCACAGACCAGCAACATTCACCATGGATTTAATATAGTAACACTAACTGGAACCAGTTTGGCTGGAATGGTGAAATGCTTTCAAGTACTTCACACATCTTTTTCCAGCACTTCAAAATTCAAATATTATATAAATAAATATATATTTAAATGTTATTTTTAATGTGATGACCAAAACATTATTTGTTCATCCTTCAAAGATGACCCCTATTTATAAACCTGAAAGTTTCAAGATCTAGGAAAACTCACACTTATTTAAAAATATTTTTTCTTTAAACAAATAGGAAATTTCTCTGGCATTTCTTTCTTTTTGCTGTATCGAAAACGTACCGAACCGTGACTTTAAAACCGAGGTACGTACCGAACCGTGATTTTTGTGTACCGTTACACCCCTACTTACTATATGTTAATAACTATGTTTGGCAGTAAACGCGATTCATTTATGGTGTAATTCTGAACCTCTTGGCTTGCCATAATCCTAAACCAAACATATATTACACACGGTGTGTTTCCTATGCACGTAAAAACAAATTTTCGCGTATGAGTTGCATGATAAACACACTGCGTGTGAGACGCATTTAGTGTGACCGGGTTGATATACTGTATCTATGGCAACCAAACATCACTGGTGAGACAAACGTGCAACGAACGGACGGTCAGATTACGTTTTGGCAGGGGAAAAACTGATCAGAAAATGTAACGAAAATGTAACAGAAGCTGTAGAAATGTAGTGGAGTAGAAAGTATAATAATTGCTGCAAAATGTAACGAAGTAAAAGTAAAAAGTATGCACTATTTATTGTACTTGAGTAAAGTAAATATACGTGAAAAATGTACTTAAGTAAAGTAACGAAGTATTTGTACTTCGTTACATTCCACCACTGTCAATAGTACACAGTGCAATCCATGCTGTTGTTTACATCCGAGTGCCTCCATAACGGCCGCTCATCCGGGTTACCGCCCAGAATGTGACGTCGGTGAAAACCGTCTATATCCTGTGCACTTTACGACCTAAAATAATCTAGAAAAACAGAATGAAATACAGTTTTAGTGACATTAAACAAATGTGCAAATTAACTGTGAGGAATATCTTGACTATAGCACTTGAAAAAAGCCTCCTGAATCAGTTCTCATTTTGGATCTGACAGCTCCTATAGGCTCCAGTGGCCTCATGGGATAGCAAGTGTCTCAGCAGATATTTAATCTGTATGTTATTCGTGTGCTGTTTGATGAATACTACTTTTTGCGTACTGTACACAGGTCTCTCATTTTATGCATGTATTCGATGAACGTACATTTATATGTGCACAAAACGTTTAAGGTGCATGGAGGAGGACAATTTCAGCTGAATAATCTTCTATAGAAAGGCGTCATAATACACTGCTGCTTTACACGACAGTAAAGTATATTGTCACATTGGGTTGCATGACCTCCCTGTGATGTAATAATGTTAATGGATATGGATTTTAGCGAAGGCCAAATACTGCCCCGTTGGATAACAACAACTATAATAACTTGAAACCTATATTTCCATAGAACGTAATGGAACAACAATGCTAGAATGTTTTTTGCTAGGTGGTTGTTTACTGGCTCAAGTCATTAGAGTCATACGTGAACAGTACGCAAAAAGTCACATTCATCAAACAGCAAAGTAAGTCTCTATGATATTCTGGACCCTTGAGATGGCTCAAGTAACACCTTCGTGATGTATGATCTTTTGTAAATTGTAAATCTAGTTACTTTAGTGAGTGAAAATGTGGTCATTTACTCACTCTTCTGTTGTCTTCTGTGGAAAACAAAAGAAGATATTGTGAAAGTGGGAGCATTATCGTTCGGGACCCAATTGACCTTTATTAAATCGACTAAAACGGTAGAAATGTTCTTTAAAATATCATAATTAGTGTCCAGAACGGTGATATTTTAGTACTATTATTTTATACTGTTCTATTTATATTTAGTTCAAGTTCAGTTTAAGGCATTTAGATCTTATTTCAGTTAACAAAAGTGATTTTTTTTAATTATTATTATTATTGCTGTCAAATCGATTAATCGCGATTAATCACATCTAACAAAAAAGTTTGTAAAAATAATATATGTGTGTGGTTTTATATATATAGGCTACATGTACATAAACACACATATATATATATATATATATTGTATTATACAAACTTTTTGACACCAGTATTTTTATATGGTTTTAGTTTAATAGTTTTGTTTTAGTTGACGATAACAAGGCTGTACATAAAACAAGAAAGGTTGTAAAGGTTTGGAATGACATGAAGGCATGAAGTTTTCAGTTTTGGGTGAACTATCCCTGTAAGGATGAGATTTATGTGCTGAGATATTAAACGGCAAGAAGAAAAAAGGGAGTTTGGTATGTCAGAGTAACATTAACTGCATTATCCTACAGAATATATGATGTTTTTCATGGTCATTAGAGCATTGTTTCCTCTTGTTGACTTCATTAAATTTCAGCCAAAGTGATCACGGATGTTGCACGGGAAGGAGAGGAAACAGACATGGAGAGAAAGAGAGAGGGATGGGGTCATGGGGGATGAGTGGGCATATGCCAGTTGTTAAGAAACTGAGAGAGATGGGGACCTACAGAGGAATGCTGGAGGGATGAGAGACGAGAGAGAGGGAGCGAGAGAACAAGAGAAGGCTAGAGGGCTGATATTTAATGTGATAAATGGATTGTGACAGCGTGTCTCCAAACCCCCTCCAACCCGAGAGGAAGACCACAGAAATAGAAGGCAGGGCTGGGGAGGGGAACATGGATTTAAACAAGAAGGATAGAAAACTGACAAAACGGATCAAAAGTAACAAATGTTCTTGCTAATTTTACTCTTAACTACATGATGCCATTACTAGGAAATCCCCATATAGGAATGTGAAGTTAAAGTGAAATGAATTCCTGTCATTTACTCACCAGCATGTCATTTCAAACCTGTATGACTTTCTTTCTTTAGTGAGACAAATTCTGAAGGCTGTGCTGTTGATCTTTTCCATGCAGTGTTAGTGAGTGGGGTTCAGGAAATAAAACTGGTCCATGTGACATGATATTTGAAGCAAGGTTATTTTTGCCATCATTTAAATACTATTATGGTGTTTTATTTCTATTGCAATTTCAATTTCAGATAAATGCTTCTATTTATCTTAAATTTATGTTGTTTTTTTGTTTTTAGAAATCTTACTTTATTTTGCCATGGTAACATTTCTAATTCTTTCATTCGTTTTCATTTAATATTTTTATTTTGTTTTATTTCGGCTTTATTCAGTCTCTTTAAATCCCTCCTTTCCAAGAGTCTACTCTGCTCTGATTGGTCAGACGGCCCAGTCCGTTGTGATTGGTCTACTCTGCTCTGATTGGTCAGACGCCCCAGTCTGTTGTGATTGGTCTACTCTGCTAGAATGGTCAGACGGTCCAAGCCTGTTGTGATTGGTCTACTCTGCTCTGATTGGTCAGATGTCCCAGTCTGTTGTGATTGGTCTACACTGCTCTGATTGGTCAGACGCCCCAGTCTGTTGTGATTGGTCTACTCTGTTCTGATTGGTCAGACGCCCCAGTCCGTTGTGATTGGTCTACTCTGCTCTGATTGGTCAGACGCCCCAGTCTGTTGTGATTGGTCTACTCTGCTAGAATGGTCAGACGGTCCAAGCCTGTTGTGATTGGTCTACTCTGCTCTGGTTGGTCAGATGTCCCAGTCTGTTGTGATTGGTCTACTCTGTTCTGATTGGTCAGATGGTCAAGTCTGTTGTGATTGGTCTACTCTGTTCTGATTGGTCAGGTGGTCAAGTCTGTTGTGATTGGTCTACTCTGTTCTGATTGGTCAGGTGGTCAAGTCTGTTGTGATTGGTCTACTCTGCTAGATTGGTCAGACGGTCCAAGCCTGTTGTGATTGGTCTACTGCTTTCAGCTTTTTGGAAACAAAATGTCCATTACCATATCTGAATTTTAACTTTGGATGCTTACACATCGCTTTAATACACACAGTAATATTAACAGTAACGGTGGCATCTGTTTTTTCATATAAATTCCAGCGTGAGTCCTCGTCCTTTTGAAGTGCATCAAAGTAGATTCTCTGAGCTGAAAACAGCGTCTTCTTAACATGAACAACACTAACCAAACGCTTCCAGGCTCAGCTACAACTAAAGTGTCTGAGGGTCAAAGTCGCCATTGTTCACAGGCAGCCAATGAAAACCATAGACTGGCATTATGCAAATGTGTTACATTGTTACATTGTAACAAACAAGCTATATTAAATACTACATGAAAGGTAATATTTGAAAAGCATAATGGGGCACTTTAAGTCTTTTTACTTTTATTCACTGAAAATCTTAACTTCCTTTCTAGTGATTCATAAGTAATACTGAGTCTAGAGTCCTGAATCAGGCACAACTTTTGTGAAACTTATCTTATTTACTTTAGTGCTTTAGTGTCTTTTTTTTGGGTTTCATTTTGAATCTTTAAAAAATTCAAAATGAAACCCAAAAATGAAAGTTCTGGACAACCACACACACACACACACACACACACACACACACACACACACACACACATTTGGGTGAACTATCCCTTCAAGTCTCCATTCCTTATACTATTATATATGGAAAAGAGAAAACTAGTACTCTTCACAATTTCTCCGTTTGTTTTCTACAGAAGAAAGAATGTCATGCAGGTTTGCGACAATGTGAGGGTGTATAAAAATTATGATGACTTTCATTTTTGAAAAGATTGCAAACTGCGTCCTGGTGGACCTGGAAAAAGACAGAAAGAAAGAAAGTAAAAGAAAGACAGAAACTTGTACTGAACGAAGAAAAGAAGAATGCTGGGAAAATATGAGTTGCCCTTACTTAATTTACAACATTCTTGATTTCAGTCCAATTAAAGATCCACAACTCAGGCTCTGAATGAAAGCTTTCATTGTAAGTCAGTTCTTCAAGCTGGAGACTCGGGTTTGTCTGGAGTATCAAATATCCTCCTGTGTGTCAGAGAAAGAGAGCGGCTCTGGTGGATACCATGTTTTGCGGGTGAAGAAATGTGTCTGGAATTTGGTATCAAGGGACACGTTCCTTCTTCCGAAAAACCACATTGACTTACTCAGACGATTGATTGTAAGAGTGAATTTGCTCAGGAGATGTAGGCGTAAAATACTGCGTTTCAGTTGCTTGTTTTAGTCAGTCGTATGAACTTTTCATAATGTCAGGTTTTATTCATTTAATAATTTCCATCATTAATTACTTACTAGGGCTGCAACTAACGATTATTTTGATAATCGATTAATCGGACGATTATTTTTTCGATTAATCGATTAATCGGATAAAAAATTTATTTCATTTTTTTGTTTATTATAACTAAATAAAACCCTAAAACCCTAAAAACCACACTCTTTTGTGTGTTAAACAATCTTCTTAATACAGACAACTTCATTATATAGAAAAACAACAAATAAAAAAAATATATATGACTATAACCTATGACAAAAATGCTATTGTAAACTAGATTAGTGGATAACTCAGAAAAACTTAGCCTAGAAAAATCACAAGTGCACAATAATTTTATAAAATCTGAACATTTAGTGAAAAAAATATTCCTTAGTGGGGAAAAAATAAGAGACAATAAGTGTAGCACTATCTCTGGTAAAAGTTACACATTGCTCTTTGTATTGTTGTTATACATTCGTGAAAAACATCGTAAAAATCAGATGCACAGCTGTTTAGTGAGGAAGCAATATTGACTTTGTATTATACAGTATCTTTGCAATAGTTTATTCAGCCTTTTCTTTTAACAGTTTTAAATTTCATTTAGGCTACTGTGCACGTGAAGAACAATTATAGTGCGCCGACTCTACTCTAGTGTTGTGATCTAACAGACACTCAGTAGAAAGTGATTAAGTTACAGCAATAAAAGTCAAGCAAGATAGTCATTATATTACGAAACCATAGACCTTTATCTACGGATCAATTATAATAATAACATTGAATCATCTTGGAAAGAGTTTCATCATGTTAACTGTTGTAACGCGACGCGCTGTTTGAACACCGAATAGAGAATGACTGACAGCCGCAGTGGAGGGAAAAGCTTACGTTAACTTGAATTTAATGACTTAAATATACATTTCTATCTCACATTATACTACAGTATGGCTTCATAAAGTATACACGATTAACGCAGGTCACCTATTTTGGTTTCAAAACGGCGAATTTGCCGAAAGGTGAATGATTTTCGTGTATGCTGCATATTGATAGCGGTTTCCTGATGCCCGCAAATTAGTTCAAACTCACGGAATCAAGAGCGCGCATGCGAGACAGAAGATAATGTGCTCCAAACCGTCCGTGTTGCGCACAGACCGGCGAGGGAAAGAGACTGCGTGTGTGCCTCATGAAGCGCACGTAAGAAGCGCATGTAAGAAGCGCATGTAGCATGTAAACAATCCCCGTGACGTAATCAGACCAACTAATCGGTAATGACATTCGTTGACAACGATTTTCATAATCGATTATAATCGATTTTATCGATTAGTTGTTGCAGCCCTATTACTTACCCTAACATCATTGCAAACCCCTCAGACTTTCTTTCTTCTAAGGAATATTTAGCCCCTATTTCACATGCATGGTTTAAGTCTAGTCTCAAACTAAAATACATGTTTGAGTTGTCTGAACTGAAAGCAACTTACCCTAAAATTCGTCAGTGCCATTGTTTTGTCTCAAAATGCACACCAGTAATGTTTTTTTTCTAAGGCACGTTAATAAAAGCAATTTAAATAAATTGAATAAAGGCCTAATCCTGTCTTAATCTAAACCCTCTCTGTGAAACCAGGCCATACTGCTAAAGACTCGTTGCACGTTGAATGCCCGTGATTGGTTGTCATGTGTCACATGACTGATCCCAATGCTGCAAGGCTGAATAGATATATAAATGATTCAAATATGATTGAGAAGTGTGGTTTTTGTGTGAACGTTATATAATATATATATATTCTCTCATTATCCTAATATAATATCTGACAGTTTTATTAACATAATCAAATAGTTTTTACATACTTTGTTACATTTTAACTTGCGCTGCAATTGCACTGTTTTTGTTGTACAAACACTAATATTTGTAATAATAATTGTGTTTCAGTGCGGACGGCGCGGTTCTCTCAGGAGCCTGCAGACCAGTCAGTGGTTCTGGGCCAGAGGGTGGTCCTGTCCTGCGTGGTCTTCAACTATTCGGGCATTGTGCAGTGGACCAAGGATGGGCTGGCCTTAGGCATCGGAGAAGACCTCCGGGGTCAGTGAAACATAGCGCTCTTTCTTTCTTTCTTTGGCCTTTCATATTTTTATATCTAAAGATTTATCTAGTGGAATAGTAGGTGTTCATTTAAGCCATTAGTCGACTAAATGCGTGTTTATATTCATTTAATTACTTAAATATATAATGAGGAAAAATACTGAACCATAATGAGTGTTTAATATATGTAGGCGTAGTATATAGCTTATTCCACTCTCAAGCGCACACATAAAACAAAGCACCGGGTGAAGCAATGATTATAAATGTGTCGGCAAAAACAGCAGGGAGACATTTTAACTGTTTATGAATAAACTAGTATTTTCTGAGTCAGTGTCGGCTGCAAAGATGAATTTGACAATGCTGACTTGCCGTCTCTGCTGTATGCTCTAAGTGAATGCTGCTCCTTATTCACAACAACTATAATAACTTGAAACCTAAATTTCCATAGAACATGTGATGGAATAATAATGCTAGAATGTTGTGGGTGGTTAGTAACCACAAAGTGATTATGCAGTTGTTTAATAATCGCACCGGTGCCTCCATATCATGCAGTGCTAACACTTCAGCTTCCACACTCCCAAACACTTATAATAATAATAATAATAATAGTGTACATTTATCTAGGTTACCATTAGATAAAGTTGCTATTACTTGTTTCAAATGATGAGCTATATTTCAGGTTGATCGCAAACGTTTGGATTTCCTGGCCAACATATTATCACAAGGACCCGCCGTTAACCATCTGTCCTCCACGGACTGCGTAACTTCGCCACTTCCTGTGAAGTTGTTTTATTTTCGGCGACTAACTGACTAATGAAATGTTGGTCAACTAAGGACCTGTTTACACAACACCGTTTTCAACTAAAAACAGAAATCTTTGAATGCATTTTGGCCATTCATTTACACGACAACAGCGTTTTGGAACCGGGTTTCAAAGTGCAAGTTTTGGAAAATGATACCGTTTTTGTCTCCGTGTGAACTACAAAAACACGAATTTGTGAAAATGGTGATGTCACACACATGTGTATTACGTGTTAAGTCTATAGGCGTTTCTTTACAAAGTGACATCGCCAACTACTCTTTGGCAGCAGAATACAACGTTTTTAAAGTAGTTCACTTTTAAAAAAACTTTTGCTGATAATTTACTCACCCCCATGCCATCCAAGATGTCCATGTCTTTCTTTCTTCAGTCGAAAAGAAATTAAGGTTTTTGATGAAAACATTCCAGGGTTTTTCTCCATATAATGGACTTCATTGGGAACCAAACGGTTCAAGGTCCAAAAGACAGATTCAGTACAAAGTGCAAACTGTTCAAAGGGCTTTAAACGATTCCAGACGATGAATAAGGGTCTTATCAAGCAAAATGATCGCTCATTTAATAAATAAATAAAAAGGTTTAAGTTTTATAAGTTTTAAGTTTTCTTCTGTTCAAACTCGTACATCAAAATGAACAGATCTTTTTCTGAGTCATTTGGTTCATTCAACGAACGAAATGAACGAATTGACTCGGAAAAAGATCCATTCATTTTGATAAACGAGTTCGAACAGGAGTCACGAACGCGCATCACAGAACAGAGCAAGACGAGTTTAGTCGACTATAAGGGGGCAGGCCTATTACAAAACCAATCACCTTAGCAAACACTTGGTAAGACTAAACACACACACAAAACAGCCAGGAGAACGTAGCAATAGATTGGCAACACATTTCCTTCATAAAATTTAAGAATGTGTGTATTTTATTCTTTCTCTTAAACTTTTTAGTTTTCCCTATGCACACCCTTTCAGTTTCATCTCTCATCTGTCTCTCTGTTTCCCTGTTTGCTTGTTTTCTGTCTAACTTTTATTCTCTCTTCCATTTTGCTTTTCTGCTTTCTGCTCCACTAGCTCATCTTTTCTCGCTCCTTGTGGACTGTCATGAGAACAGAGAGGGCAGGATGTGGTATTTTTAACCTCTGCCATTATAAATAGATAAATGTGGACCTGATAAACTACATTTGCTGCATTTGCCAGATTTGTTAAAAGACATGAGGCATGAGGGAGATTTCTCTTTCTTGCTCTCTCTCTCTCTCTTGCTCTCTCACTTTGACTCAGTGTAGTTGTATTTACCCTGTGATGCTTCACTGGTTTGTCCCCTCGGCTTTCATATAAAAGCATGCACTCACACACATACACAAATGTGCACACACAGAAATACATCCGCACGTACTCAGCGGCGCACAGCACACACTGACAACTCAATCCAACAGTAGAGAGAGGGCTGTGTGGGTTGGGGATGCGTGATGTAATTCACAGCAGAATTTTTGTCATTTCTCTTGCAGCAGAAGCTGGAAATGTCCATGTCATAGCGCTAGCATATATCACGCAAACTCTGCTGGCATCCAGTGGTGGAGAACATCACTGCACTGCAAGCTAGGTTTTTTCCTTGTTAGTAGGCAAGCGTCTCTTACTATTTTGGTGGTCTTTATTTTCACTCGGGCCAATAGACAACCACCCAAAAATCCCTAGCAAGTGCAAAACCAAAACACATAGCAACCATAGACTATAAAAAATATGGACAAAGCGTCTGTGACGTCACCCATAGACTCTCTGAAGAACGGATTTGAGGCTGTTTATGGGGGGTATGGACGGCGCCATACTGGAAAATCTTGGAAAATACAAAAGTTTCAGAAAGGATACAGAGGTGGTATGATGTGTTGTGTCAGATCATGGCCGAGACGTCAAATTCACTCGGCGCAGCCCGTTACCAGCTGTCAATCAAAGTTAACCGCCCTTATTTGTCATATGTTTTATATCTAAATATGATCTAAACTAAAGAGTTAGAAAAAAATTCACCCCCCTCACAGTTGTCAGGCACGCGGAACATATTGAAGATTACAATAAAAGTCCATGGGAGCAAACTGTAAACATATGAATTTATGCTGTGAAAACGGACATTATAACATGACGTCTATGGATATTTGCTCCCTTTTGGGACCGGCCTCTAGCGGATTTGAGATGGATTGCAGTTTATCGCACTTCCGGGTAGGCTTCATCTTTCAGATTAGAATGTTGCCGCTTGATAGCAACACAGATTTACAAAACAGGGCAAATTAGCGTGAGAGTGTAATTCCCAAAAAATTTAGATGTGAGTGGAAAGTTCTACAAGTCAGCTACTGACGAAATGACCATCGCAATCTACCAAGAGCAGTATTTAGCGCCGTCTGGTTTAACACAGTAATTTTTTGGGGCGGTAAATGATGGCGGAAATATAGACCAGTATATTGTCTAGCGAAAACCTTAGTAAATCACCTTGCGTGATTCAATTCAAATTAAATACTCTCCTCCCATAAATTTTGCATCTGAAAAAGAAACTCCGACGAATGCATATGCAATAGAGTGCCGAAGTGATGACGTCACTTTGTAGGACAACTCGGAAGCTAGCGGCGCATGGGTTCCCTCGATCGAAAAGCTATGCATTTTCCCCATAGACTTTTGGAAAATCGCAAAAAATAAGATCTGTGTTTAACAAAGAGTTGTGAGCCTTACACGTTTTGTTTATCAAGATAATCTTTACAAGTTAATCAAAATGTATACATTTTGAAGCATTTTAAAAAACACAGACACAATAAAGTTTAAAAAAACCACAAGCAGGTTATAACTGTGTGTTCTTCTATGTCATAGATCAAAACGTGAAAATATTTAGAGGCTTTGTTCACCACAGACCTTATACCAGGTGATTTAGCAAAAACCCATTCAAAAATCCCATAGACTTTAGAGCGAACCAGTAGTGCTAAATGCTAACTCACTTCCGCGTTTTGGCCTACAGAGTGACGTCGTAACTTCGGCACTCTATAAGGCCGGCCGCAAAAGTAACCATCCAAGGCTTTTCCGCACAAATTTTTCACTGCGTGTCTTTAGTAAATCCTGACAGTTGGTTTTTTTTAAGCCAAAAGATGGTTTGCACTGGCTCAAGCTGTTCGTAAATCTGGCCCTAAGAACACTTTCACACAGAGCTTGTTTTTTATTTATTTCACTATGCTCTTTTCCATTGTTTTTTCAATGTAAAATCAGGGTTCCCACTGGTCCTTGATATCCTTGAAAGTTTGTGAATCAGTAAAAAAAATATTCAAGGCTTGAATTTATTTTGTGAAAGAAGTGTTCTGGAAAAAAAATCCATATCATATTATTCCGATCAGCTAATGTGTTATTTCACCAAAACTTTGTGGCCTGTGCATACTAGCTTGCTTGATTTATGTTAGTAACGCTTATTTACGTGTTGCGTGTATGTTGCCATGGCGTTCACACATGGACGAAACTACTACAATGTACCTGAACGTTTATTGTTGGACAAACTAAGTCCTTAAATTTGAGAGTATTGGACCTGGAAAGTCCTTGAAAGGTCCTTGAATTTGAAGTTAACCAAGGTGTGGGAACCCTGGTAAAAATTCCAATCATCTTTTGGCGGTCGTGGTTTTTTGCAGCGTCTTGTGCATAACCACTCTAAAAATGTTGAGCTTTTATAAAACGTGTCTTGAGACCATGCCTGTGTCTCTTTTTTTTTTTTTTTTTTTCTTTCGCGTTTTGTGTGAATGGCCCTTAAAAGCTATCAGAACACTGTAGCAACCACATAGCAAAACATTAAAAACCACTCTGAATGCTTTAGCAACCTCATTGCAACACACAAGAAACTACCCAGAATACCCTAGTGACTGCATTACAACACACTAAAAACCAATCAGACCACTCACTTTTCCTTCAGAAAATGCAAAATAGCTCAGTCAGTGTGTTTTTGTTTAAAGATAATAAAGACTATCTACCTCCAAAACGTGACAAATTCTGATGTGCGTGTCTTTTGGCAGCCTGGCCCCGGTATCGTGTGTTAAGGCTGGTGGATGTTGGGCAGTATAATCTGGAGATCTCGGCCGCTGAACTCTCAGATGACTCTCTCTACGAGTGCCAGGCGACGGAGGCTGCGCTGCGCTCACGACGGGCCAAACTCACCGTCCTCAGTGAGTCTAGTGTGTTTGCTTAGAAAAGAACCTCTATGGTCATGCTTTCTACAGCTGGTTGTTTTAAATGTTGACTATGATGGTTTTGCCTGAATGCGACACTCTTAGTAGAAATGGTTCTATTTAGAACCAGAAATGGTTCCATCCCCCGCTTCATATATGGAACTCCAAAATGGTTCTATATAGAACCATTTTTTTTTTTTGGTAAAAGGTTCTATTGGCCAAGTATGGAACCCCAGGGTTCTATATAGAATATTTTTTTAAGAGTGTATAGAACCTTTTAGGGGTTCCAAATACGTAGCTCTAATAGAACCTTTTAAGGTTCTATATAGAAACTTTTCTTCTAAGAGTGAATGAGTGAATGGGTTAATGTGTTATGAAATGAATAGATTTATGAGTTGCTTCCATTAATAATTGAACTCCACATGTGTCTGTGTCGTTGTGTAGTTCCTCCAGATGAGCCGGTGATTGAGGGGTCCCCGGAGATCCTACTCACAGCAGGGGTTCCCTATAACATGAGCTGTGTGTCCCGTGGAGCCAAACCTGCCTCCGTCATAGAGTGGCAGAAAGACGGCCTGCCGATTGAAGGGAATGTCAGCACCACGGTGAGGCACACACACACGCCAAAGTTTTGACTCGTCTGTTTTTAAATGTATATAATAGCATATTTTGCTCAATAACAAAGGTATCAACCATAGGCTGTGAAACAAGAAGGAGCCAGCTAATAATTTTACGTTCTGGGAATGTTAGTTTTTGGTTCCCAGAATGTTCCCAAGAACGTTCCCTATTGGTGATCCAAGAAAGTTTTCTTAACGTGAATAGAACGTTCCTTTAAGTTTAGGGGAACGTTCTGGAAACTTTATGGGAACGTTCCTTTTAGGTTATAAAAATAGAACCTAAAAATAACCTTCAGGGAACATTCCCAGAACGTTCTCCTCAGGTTATAAAAATAGAACATATAACCCATCCTAGAACGTTCTTGTTTGGTTCCCAAAAAAATAACCAAATGGGAACCACACAGGAACAATAGGGGAACGTCCTGTGTTTGCTGGGGACGAGCGTGTCTCCGCTTCCTTCCACTGTTGAAGGAAAATATCCAAAATACCCCAGTGAACACACACACACCCGTAGCCAGAGTTTTTGCAGTAATGGGCCTGCGGTATCGAGGTCTCGCCCACACTCTCTCTCCCTCAGACTCAATCGCATCACAGCTGTCAATCACGACGTTACACCCTGTTTATAGCATCAAATAACTGATTAAAATCAAACGAACACTTGAACATGTGTCTACTAAAAATGACAGAAACCGTCTTTAAAAAAATATATATTTTAAGTGCAATTGGATTTATTAGTTTGACTCGCGTCCCATTTGATTACATGGAGAGGGCGGGGTTTATGACCTATACTGCAGCCAGCCACAAGGGGGCGATCAAAATGCTTTGGCTTTACTTTTCAGCACTTGTGTGGCACACTTGATATTAACCAAGGGGGGGTAATCCATCAGCCAGAAGTTGCAGACATAATATGTAAACAGAAACTTTTATTTTGGATGCGAATATTCGCGATTAATCGTTGCCCAGCTCTAGATGCATCATTAGACCGTTATACAGAAGCCATCTTCCATACTGGAACGGTCAAAGCTGGTGTGTAAACATTCGAGAGCATGTTGACTGAGCGTCTGCAAACGTAGTTAGACGCATATCTACAGTATATCTGAAACTAAACTAACACAATACAACAAGACGAAGGCATTAGCTAACACGACATTAAAAATTTTCCATAGTTTAAAAATCTGGCTACGTATCTCTGGTATCAACAGTATGATTTTGTTGCGCAGGAGGTGCTTCAAGACAGGAAACGCGTGACGACACGCAGCTTCCTGCCCATTCTACCAGTGGATACAGACACTGGGAAGAACTTCACCTGTGTGGCTACTAACCTGGCCGTGCCGATGGGCAAACGGACCACTATCACCCTCAACGTACACCGTGAGTCTCGAACCCTTTCCAGCTATAGTAACAATTATGAGGAAAGTTATTTTAATTGTCTGTGGTGCTGTTTAAAAAATATATATTACAGACATATCCACCTTATTTTGCAATGCATAAGCTATTTTCTGTGAATGTGTAAGACTTGTGATTCATTAGAAGAAATAAAATGCACAAAAAATAATCACTGTTAGCGCTACACTCCATTGTATTTATAATTACGGCAATATGTTAAAATAATATGGTAAGAATTACCAGTTTTCAATAGTTCGAGTTGTTTTGTACAACTAATCATAACTGGAAACTGGAGACAGGAAGCCAGACACATTCAGTTTACAAATGGCTGGGACACTTTTACGTGAAAAATAAGGTGGATAAATATACATTGAAACTAAATAATACATCAGGCAATAGTTTGTTTTATGCATACACTGCCATTCAAAAACTATTTATTTTAAATTGTAATAATATTTCACAACCTTGCTGTTTGTTTATGTATTTTCTATCATATAAATGCAGCTCTGTTGAGCATAAGATACTTCTTTTAAAAACATCTTACCAACCCAAATTGAACTTTAAGGCATGTACAATATGGTAATGAATCATCCGTTTTGGACTGTGATGGGCCAATATGAATCAAGAGCTCCTTTTTTTTAGTCTCAGTCCATTCCTGGTGCCATTGTTTCTCTCAAAGGAGTAGTTCACTTTTAAAAAAAAAAAACTTTTGCTGATAATTTACTCACCCCCATGTCATCCAAGATGTCCATGTCATTCTTTCTTCAGTCAAAAATAAATTAAGGTTTTTGATGAAAACATTCCAGGATTTTCTCCATATAATGGACTTTAATGGGAACCAAACGGTTCAAGGTCCAAAAGACAGTTTCAGTGCAGCTTCAAAGGGCTTTAAACAATTCCAGATGATGAATAAGGGTCTTATCAAGCGAAACGATCGCTCATTTAAAAACAAAAATGAAAAAAATGTTTAAGTTTTATAAGCTCCAATGGTTCTGTGATGCGTGTTCATGACTCTCCTGTTCGAACTCGTTTATCAAAATGAACGAATCTTTTTTCGTGTCATTTGGTTCATTCAACGAACAAAATGAGTTGACTCAGGAAAAGATTCGTTCATTTTGATGAACGAGTTCGAATAGGAGAGTCACGAAAGCGCATCACACCCTAACACTAACAGAGCAAGGCGACCATTTGAGTTTATAAAACTTAAACTTTGTTATTTTTTCTTTAAATGAGCGATCGTTTCGCTTGATAAGACCCTTATTCATCATCTGAAATCGTTTAAAGCCCTTTGAACAGTTTGCAGATTGCACTGAAAGTGTCTTTTGGACCTTGAACCGTTTGGTTCCCATTGAAGTCCATTATATGGAGAAAAATCCTGGAATGTTTTCATCTAAAACCTTAATTTCTTTTCGACTGAGGAAAGAATGACATGGACATCTTGGATGACATGGGGGTGAGTAAATTAGCAGCAAAAGTTTTTTTTTTTTTTTTAAAGTGAACTATCCCTTTAAATAGCTATTTCTACCTGATTTAACCCTTAAAAATGACTTCTATTGCTGACCTTATTTAGTCAGGTGGACTCTGTCCTATTTAATAATATTTTGGCTTAAATAAAACCCATTTATTCAGATATTACATATCACATATAATAACATTTTTAGGCAACCAGACCAAACATATTTTGCAGTATAGGAAAAGAAATGTGAGAGAGTCATTCATTTAAACCTTCAACAATGTCAAATGATGGTGTGAACTGGGAAGAACTGTGACATTCTGACACTATATCCGCAGCTCCTTCCCATCAGTTATTAACGATATGTCTTTATTATGTATTCTGAATGCTCTCTGCAGACCCTCCAGTGGTGACGTTATCCATTGAGCCTCGCTCCGTATTGGAAGGAGAGAGAGTGACCTTCACCTGCCAAGCCACTGCCAACCCACCTATTATGGGTTATAAGTATGTCTCTTACTTAATGTGATGCTTAAAGTGTCTCCTTTTACATTCTGTGAGATGAAAAATTAATGACTTGTTTTATCAGGGAGATAAAGACGTCTTTTAAGTATTATTAAGCCCCATATATCTTCAGTTATTTTCTGTTACGGCAGCCGTACCCTTGAAGCCCTGTCTGTACTGTACATGCTTTAGGATAGTTTCTTCATTAATCTGCTTATGCTTCACTGACTGACCCCTTCTGGCTTGGCTAGGTGGGCAAAGGGAGGTGTGGTCATACAGGGGGCGAGAGAGAGTGTTTTTTTCACCAAGGCGGATCACTCTTTCTTCACCGAGCCTGTGTCCTGCCAGGTGTTCAATGCCGTGGGCAGCACAAACGTCAGTATACTCGTCGATGTCCACTGTGAGTATCAGCTTTGGGAATTCAGCGTGTGGAGTGCACAACCGAGAAAATCTTCATGTGAAATTTAGTATGTGAAAGCAGATCGCCAAATAATTCAATCGACTAATAATTAAAGATGTTTGTGTACACTGTGTGTCTGTATTGTGCAATGTACTGTATGTCTCTGTGTAAATGTTTGTTCGTGCTATTTTGTATAGTTTGTGTGATTTCTATCTATCTATCTATCCATCTATCTATCTATCTGTCTGTCTGTCTGTCTGTTTGTCTTTATTTCTCTTTCTTTCTATCTACATGTATCTATCTATCTGTCTGTTTGTCTATCTGTCTGTCTGTCTGTCTTTCTATCTATATATATCTATCTGTCTGTCTATCTATCTATCTATCTATCTATCTATCTATCTATCTATCTATCTATCCATCTATCTATCTATCTATCTGTCTGTTTGTCTATCTGTCTGTCTGTCTGTCTGTCTGTCTTTCTATCTATATATATCTATCTGTCTGTCTATCTATCTATCTATCTATCTGTCTGTCTGTCTGTCTGTCTGTCTGTCTGTCTGTCTTTCTATCTATCTATATGTATCTATCTGTCTGTCTATCTATCCATCTCTCTATCTATCTATCTATCTATCTATCTATCTATCTATCTATCTATCTATCTATCTATCTATCTATCTATCTATCTATCTATCTATCTATCTATCTATCTATCTATCTATCTATCTATCTATCTATCTATCTATCTGTCTATCTATCCATCTCTCTCTCTATCTATCTATCTGTCTATCTGTCTGTCTGTCTGTCTGTCTTTCTTTTTATTTCTATCTACATGTATCTATCTATCTGTCTGTCTGTCTCTGTCTTTCTTTCTTTCTTTCTTTCTTTCTTTCTTTCTTTCTTTCTTTCTATTTACATGTATCTGTCTGTCTGTTTGTCTATCTATCTATCATCTCTCTCTCTTTCCATTTATCTATCTATATATCTATCTATCTATCTATCTATCTATCTATCTATCTATCTATCTATCTATCTATCTATCTATCTATCTATTTATCTATCTGTCTGTCTGTCTGTCTGTCTGTCTTTCTCTTTCTTTCTATCTACATCTATCTATCTCTATCTATCTATCAATTCAATTCAATTCAATTCAAATTGCTTTATTGGCATGACTGTACATATTACAATATTGCCAAAGCTTGTAACACATAGCATAGTGAAGACATCAATAAAAAAACAAAGTATTATAACAACTTAAATTGAAATGTACAAATTAAATTAATTGCAAAAAAATAACAGTGTAACAGATTATAAATTCTATGAACGTTTGATACCACAGTGTTTTAACATATATATACACACATTACTGAGGGTCACTGTGGTGGACATTAGGGAGACACACTGAGGTCACACACACACACATTCACCTACTGTCTCTCAGGCTGTGGCACGCACACACGTATCTGGCAGTCAGTGCTGCGGTCTGTCCCTCTCCTAGTAAGATCTTTATCTGCTCTACTTCAGTCATGGCTGTAAAGTTCTGTATTAGTTTATTAAGTTTATTGAAGTAGAGGTCTCTAATCGAGCTGTATTTGTGGCAGTGGAGGAGGAAGTGTGTCTCTGTTTCGATCTCTCCTGTGCTACACTGAACACACACCCTTTGCTCTCGGGGTAGCCAGCTCTTTCTGTGTCGGCCGGTCTCGATGGCTAGACTGTGTTCACTCAGCCTGTACTTGCTCAGGATCTGTCTCTGCTTTGTGTCTCTCACACTCTGGAGATATTCCTCCATTTCATAATTTGATTTCAGATTTCGATAGAATTGTAGTTTACTTTGTGTTTTGGTTTCCTGATCCCAATGTTCCAGATATGTATTTTTAGACTGTTTAGTAATTTGGTTTATTCTGATGTGTGTGTGAGGAGCAGTGCTGGTCTGAGACTGGTGAGTGTTAGTACGGTTAGTCGGGTTAGTGAGTCTCAGGACCAGCTGACTGAGAAGACTCTTTTCGGGGTTCAGTTCTTGGGTCTGTAATGCTTTAAAATGTAGCGATTCTGTGGGACTTGATTTTAGATGCATCCAGAATTTGAGGGATCTTTTTTGCATATTAATAATCAATGGGAATCGGCCTAATTCTGCCCTACACGCATTATTGGGTGTTTTCCTTTGTAGTTTTAGTATCATTTTGCAGAATTCTGTGTGTAGGGCTTCTGTTGGATGTCTGTCCCATCTAGTGTAGCTCTGATCACTGAGTGGACCCCACACCTCACTTCCATACAGCGCAATGGGCTGAATCACACTATCAAAGATTTTACACCAGATTGGAATCGGTAATTCAGAGTTTTGGAATTTCTTCTTAATGGCGTATAGAGCTCTGCGAGCTTTATCTTTAAGAGCATTCACTGCCGGACTGAAACTCCCCGATGCAGTGATGACCAGGCCGAGGTAAGTGTACTGCATCGTGTGCTCTAGGCCGGTGCTGCCTAGACTGAACTGGTATCTGTGTTCCTGACATCTGGGCTTCTTCTGAAAGACCATAATGTTGGTCTTTTTGAGGTTGACTGCCAGGGCCCAGTTCTGGCAGTAGTTGTGCAGCAGGTCCAGGTGCTGCTGTAGTCCCTGTGCAGTGGGTGACAGCAGCACCAGGTCGTCTGCGTACAGCAAGAGCTTGATGCTCCTGTCCTGTAGGGTGAGTCCAGGGCCTGTAGACTGCTCCAACTGCACCGCTAGTTCATTAATGTAGATGTTGAACAGCGTTGGACTCAGGCTACAGCCCTGCCGCACTCCTCTCTTTTGGGTAAAGAATTTTGTATGTTTGTTGCCAATTCGAATTGCACATTTGTTGTTCGAATACATTGATTTTATAATGTCATAGACTTTACCCCCTACACCGCTTTGTAAAAGTTTGTAATATAATCCGTTGTGCCAAATAGAATCAAATGCTTTTTTGAAATCGACAAAGCATGCAAATATTTTTCCGTTTTTGGTCTGTTTTACGTGTTTATTGATTAGGGTGTGTAGGGTGTAAATGTGGTCAGTAGTTCTGTGTTTTGGAATGAAGCCAATCTGACTTGGGCTCAGGACATTGTGTTCGTTAAGGAAGCTTACAATTCTATTGTTTAAAATACTGCTAAATAACTTCCCCAGATTACTGCTCACACAAATGCCTCTGAAATTATTAGGGTCTAATTTATTTCCACTCTTGTGAATTGGGGTAATAAGTCCTTGGCTCCAGATGTCAGGAAAACAGCCTGAACGGAGTACGATGTTGAACAGTTTGAGCAGCGCCGCCTGCAGCTCCGGTGTGCTGTGTTTCAGCATCTCACCTAGAATGCTGTCAGGACCACAAGATTTATTTCCTTTTAGGCTTTTGAGTTTGTTTGCCAATTCTTCCTGTGTTATAGGGAAGTCAAGTGGATTTTGATTATTTTTAATTGTCTCTTCATAAGTTTGTAGATTTAGTTTGATCCGATTATAATTGTCATTGAGTTGTTTTGATGGGATTTCTCTGTATAAGTTTTCAAAATGATTTGTCCAAATTTCTCCATCTTGTATTGGTAGGTCTTGTGGTTTAGCGGTGCTCAGATTATTCCACATATCCCAGAACTGATTCTGATTTATTGAGTGTTCTAATTCTTCTATACTTTTGGTCAGATGGTGTTGCTTCTTCACTCTAATTGTGTCTTTATATATTTTTAGTTTTGAAAAGTATTCAGTTCTTAAGTCAGTGTTGTTTGGTTCTTTATGTTTCAGATTTGATAATTTTCTAAGTTGTTTTCTCAATGTTTTGCAGTCTGAGTCAAACCATTTTTCATCTTTTGGAGTATTTTTTGTGTATTTTTTGCCTTTCTTTTTCAATTCACTTTTCTGTGCTGCTTTATTAAATATGTTATTGATTTCATTTGTAGCCGAATTAACACCATCTTTAGTTGTTTCGAATTTCTTAGTAATAAATGTATTTATTTGATTTTTTAGTTCTTCAGAACTGAGGGCTTGGACAAAGTTGTCTGTGCTGTCCGGAGCCCATTTGTATCTTTGCTGGACCTGATACATTCGGCAGGTTTCCAGTCTGTTTTGTTCTGGTGTGTGACTCGTTTTGATATAAATGTTAGTTTGGTTATGGTCAGAAAGCGGAGTTTGCTGTTTGACAGTGAATGCATTGAAGGAGGATGGGTCCATGTCAGTGATGGCGTAGTCAACTACACTAGCTCCAAGACCTGAACAACACGTGAACCTCCCTAAAGAGTCCCCTCGGATCCTGCCGTTCAGTATGTACAGGCCTGAGTCTCGGCAGAGCTGCACCAGCTCTCTACCAGTTTTATTTACTGTCTGGTCTAGGTTGTTTCTCGGTGGAAGCTTTCCTGTGATACTCGGGGGGTCCTGGCCAAAGACATACTCATCACCCTTTGGGTCTATGTCATCAGGTTCAGATCCAGTTCTTGCATTGAAGTCTCCACACAGCAGCACATTTCCCTGGGCCTGGAAATGGCTGATTTCTGTGTAGATGTTGTTGAGGTATTCTTCCTCATGGTAAGGGGAATCCGCTGGGGGAATGTAGATGGCGCAGAGATATGTTTCTTTAGTAGAAATGCCAATTTGGTTTATTTTTAACCAGCAATGAAATTTTCCAACTGAGACTGTTGAAATGTGTTTGGCCAGATCCTCCCTGTACCACACCAGAACTCCCCCCGAGTCTCGTCCACGGTGGACTGTACTTATTTTGACTGAGGGGACAATCACTTCATAGTAGCCTGAGGGACAGTAGGTAAGCGCATCATTTCGACACCAGGTTTCAGTGAGGATTATGATGTCAACATCTTTTATATGTTTTAGAAATTCTGGGTCTGTACTTTTAGAACCAAACGTTGAAGAGTGAAGACCCTGAATATTCCAGCAACTTATTTGAAATGAACGCATTCGTATTCTAAAAGATAAACCTATTTAGTGAGACAGAGAGAAGATAATTTAAAGTAGGTTACCTGTGAAAATATACATGGTAAACAATTTACATTAGTGCAAAATTATACGTATATATATATATATATATATATATATATACATACGTATATGTATATTATACGTATATATATATATATATATATATATACATACATATATATACATACATACACATTTTTTTTTTTTTTTCCTCTCTAGTAGAGCACTGTGTGTTCTTATCTGTTCAGGAGCTGGTTGCACAGTGTTTGCAGCATCTCTCTGATCTGGCTCAGTTCGCTGGCAGGTGTGGAGGTGGAGGTGGTGGGTGGAGCAGGAGGCCGGGCTAAAGCTTCAGCGTAGCTCTGTGCTCTTGGGTGGGGGGATTTCTCTGTGTGTGTGGAGGGGGTTGGTTTCTTCTTCCTAATGGGGACTTGATGGCCAGCAGGTGAACGTGGAGTT